>NC_045986.1:6218745-6410017 GCF_010909765.2 Amblyraja radiata | reverse complement strand
ACGCACTTCGACACAGGCTGGGGGGGGGGGGCTGGGGCTGGTGCAAAGGCATATGTAAATGAGATCTATTCCGATTGGACATCTCTGAGGGATGGCATAGTGACATCACACAATTGAACCTGCTGCGACATCACGCGGGGGGGGGGGGGGCTGGGGCTGGAGCAAAGGCATATGTAAATGAATCCATTCCGATTGGACATCTGTGAGCATTGGGCATTGTGACATCACACGATGGAACGTTCACCAACATTCTATGGGTGAGAGCTGTTTGTTTTTTTTTTAACATTTTGCGAATGTAAAAGTGAAATCTCTACCAAAATGGAGAAAATCTTGGAGTTTCTGCGTGTGGTTTCGGCGGGCCAAGGATTCAAAGGCCAAAAATCTAATCTGAAAATCTAATCTGAAAATGGAATCTGACATACACCCACAAACACAGTTTTAATATATAGATAGATATACACATAAATATAACCATATAACAATTACAGCACGGAAACAGGCCATCTCGACCCTTCTAGTCCGTGCCGAACACATAATCTCCCCTAGTCCCATATACCTGCGCTCAGACCATAACCCTCCATTCCTTTCCCATCCATATAACTATATAGCCATATAGCCTTACATGTAATGAGCGTTTGACGGCACTGGGCCTATACTCGCTGTAGTCTACAAGGATGAAGGGTGCCTCATTGAACCTACCCAATAGTCCTTGCCTGGATAGAATGGATGTGGAGAGGATGTTTAGAGGGGAGGTCTAGAGGTCATAGCCTCAGAATTAGACGTTCCTTTATGGAGATGAGGAGGAATATTTTGCCACAGAAGGCAGACATAAATTCTTGATTAGTACAGGTCAGGGGTATGGGGAGAAGGCTGGAGAATGGGGTTAGCAGGGAGAGATAGATGAGCTATGATTGAATGGCGGAGTAGACTTGATGGGTCTAATGGCCTAAAGGGCCTGTCCGACTAATGCGACTTTTCAGCGACTGTCTTCGACCTTCAAGCTCGAGGGCATCACCTGAAAAACCTTGAGCTGGATCGACCGTCAGCGATGAAACCGTGAGCTGGATCGACCGCCTGCACACACACACAAACACACTGCAAAGGCGGGGGGCAGGGGAAGCGGGGGAGCGCTGTCTGAAATTCACACTCGCGATGAACAGGAAGGTAAATGATGGCTGGCACAGTTATGGTAAGTCCTTTAGAGAGCGCGGAGAGGGGGTGGGGAGAGTAGGAGAGAGAAGGGGAGAGAAGGAGAGAGAAGGGGAGAGAAGGGGGGAGAAGGGGGTAGGGTGGAGAGGGAGTGGAGATACTTTTAAGAAGCCAGACAACTTTTAATAAAGTTTAACGGGCATTTAGCATTACCGGTCGGTTTACTTACTTTTCTTTCACAACGAGCTTTACCTTAGACTACCTTTGATTACCTTTGATTGCCTATGATAGTATTATGACCTACTACGACCTACCTCGACTAAACCTACGAGTAAAAAAATATTGATTTTTTCCATGGCAACCTTTTTTTACTCATGGGCATTTTTCAGCTTGCTGAAAAAAATGCCGCAACCTAAAGGGGCTGTCCCACTGCGGCGACCTAGTCCGCAAGTTCAGAAGAGGTCTTCGACCTTCAATCTCAAGGGCACTCGCCTGGAAAACCTTGAGCTGAATCGACCATCAGCGATGAAACCGCGAACTGGATCGACCGACCGCACACACACACACACACAAACACATCGCAAAGGCGGGGGCCAGGGAAAGTGGGGAGCGCTGTCTGAAATTCACTCCATGAAGAGGAAGGTAAAAGACGGCTGCACAGTGTACGGTAAGTCCTTTAGACAGCGCGGGGGGGGGGGATAGAAGGGGAGAGAAGGGAGGAAGAAGGGGGGGAGAGGGAGTGGAGACACTTTTAAGAAGTCAGACAACTTATAATAAAGTTTAGCGGGCATTTTACCTACCGGTCCGTTTTCCTTAGTCCTGAAAACTCCAATGAACCAATTAAAATGCCCGGTCAGCGAAGGAGATTGCCTACGGCTGCCCTCGACTGCCTGTAACTACATAGCGACCCCACTCCACTGCATTACAAGTTAAAAAGAACCATTCCCACCAATTTTTACTCACGGAAAATGTTTCAACATGCTGCAAAATTTTCCACAACCTAGCTGAGGCCGCGAGTATGCGGGAACTTCCCTCGAACATGAAGGAGAGTTCCAGTGACTCATAGGACGTCCCAGGACCACGTGTCGACCATGCTGCAAGTTTGAGTCGAGGGCAAACTCGTCTAAACTCGCAGATTAGGTCGCCGCAGTGGGACAGCCCCTTAACTGAGGCCTCGGGTACGCGGGGACTACTCTTAAGCATGAAGAAGAGTTACAAAGACCTCCTAGGACGTCATATCGACCATCCAGCGAGTATGTCGAGGGAAAGCTGTTCTAAGCTCGCGAATTAGGTCCCCGCAGTGGGACGGGCCTTTAAGGGGCTGTCCCACTGAGGCGACCTAATCTGCGAGTTTAGACGAGTTTGCCATCAACTCAAACTCGCAGCATGGTCAACACGTGGTCTTAGGAGGTCATATGAGGTCACTGGAACTCTCCTTCATGCTCGAGGGAAGTTCCCGAATACTCCCGGCGTCAGCTAGATTGCGAGTAAAATTTGGTCGGCATGGTTCTTTTAACTCGTATGGATCGCTATTTAGTTACAGGCAGTCGAGGGCAGCCGTAGGCAATCTCCTTCGCTGACCGGGCATTTTGATTGGCTCATTGGAGTTTTCAGGACCAAGGAAAACCGACCGGTAGGTAAAATGCCCGCTAAACTTTATTATACTTCTTAAAAGTGTCTCCACTCCTTCTCCCCCCTTCTCTCACCTTCTCTCCCGCTCTCTTTTCCCCCCCCTCCGCGCTCTCTAAAGGACTTACCGTACACTGTGCAGCCGACTTTCCTTCCTCTTCATCGTCGGTCTGAATTTCAGACAGCGCTTCCCCTCTTTCCCTGGCCCCCACCTTTGCGATGCGTTTGTGTGTGTGTGTGTACGTTCGGTCGATCAAGCTTGCGGTTTCAACGTTGACGGTCGATCCAGCTCGAGGTTTTCCAGGCGAGTGCCCTTGAGCTTGAAGGTCGAAGACACTCTTCTTAACTCGCGGATTAGGTCGCCACAGTGGGACAGCCCCTTTAATTCTGCTCATATCACTTATGACCTTGTGAAATTACAACGCCAAAGACCTGGGTTCGATCCTGACTCTGGGTGCTATCTACAGAGTTGGTACTTTCTCCCTGTGACTGTGTGGGCTTCTGTTTCTTTCCATAATCCAAAGATGTACAGTTTGTAAGCTAATTGGCTTGTTATACTTGTAAATTGTCCTTAGTGTGTAGGATAGTGTAGTGTGCAGGGGTCGCTGCTGGGAGTGGTCTCGGTGGGCCGAAACGCCTGTTTCCACGCTGTATATCTCAACTAAACTGTAATTTCAAGACAGATCATGAGTCCAGAAACAAACAATCAAAGAACCAAGGGCATTCAGAGATCGCCATGTCTGTATGAAGGGGTGGGGATAGTTGGCAGGGGAGTACAACAATGGAAAGATTTGAAAGCAACGACAAGAATTTAAAAAGCGAGTAATTATTGGGGCAGGAATAGTAAGTTGAGGTCGGTAAGCAGAATGTAATTGGTGAACCTGGACTGAGTTTGGAGTGCAGAGTTTGGGAGAGCAGAATTTGAGAGTTTAGAGCAGAGGTTAGAATATGTGATGTTGTGCAGAGAGGAACTGACCAGCCAAATCTAGAAGTGAATAAGCAAGAATGACGGGATTCATTCATCGATGAAGTGTAACAAGGTCAGATACAGGCAATGCTGCGGCACAGCAGTGGGGAGTGCAAACATTTCAAAGGATAACGACAGTTTGTCCAATTTCCCAATTAGTAATTGTGCCAATTAAAACCATTAAAACCAGCAGGGGAAAAATCTATCGTCCACAAATGCCCTCTGGGTCAGGAAACTGATGCCCTGAGCTTGGCTGGTGTACATGTGAATTCAGACAGCACTGTGGTCGATTCTGAAAAGGGCTGTTTAGTTGTATCAAAATCCACTATATGGAAATAAATCAGTTCAGATCGCCCAGCATCAACAAGCACTGCATTCAGCCAGTCATTCTTAGCCCAGTTGATCTACAACGTCATCTGAAAACTCTTGCCTGCATTGAAAATGTTGCCCACAGGTTTGTGAGGCAACAGCCGAAAGAACCATACATTCCTAACATGCCAAACCTACTCCACCACCCTTAACAATCCCCGCTTCTGTCTGCCATCATCTGCAGTACAACACCCACCAGGATCAGGTGCAAAGCAGTAAATAGTTGAAAGGAAAGGTCCTTGAAATCACTAAGGTTGAACACTATGAAATCTTGTGACATCAGCATGAAACCGTCCTGCTGATTGCCACCTTCCATCCTTCCAGAGCCATTCAGTATTTCGTCATGTTCAAAAAGTGTTCAAAAAACACCAAGAGAAACACATGCAAGTTGGAAATGTCAACATAATTGAATAGATAGCAGGGCCTCTGGCCCAACTAGCCAGGCACTAATGCTATTTGAAAGAAGGAGGAGGAGGCGGCAGTGGAGCGGGCAAAGAGAAGGAAGAAGCAGCAGTTGGTGGAGAGGGAGTCCCACGGTGACCAAGCCCATCCTGTCGTTGGCAGCAGCCTAAAGAAAGTGCTACGGCCAGGGGCTACATAGTGAGCTGTGTCAACCAGACCATGCGGTGACGAAGGGCTCGCTGGTGCAGACCAGTCACATTGAGGTGAAATGACACAAAGCGCTGGAGTAACTCAGCAGAATCAGTGTGAAGAAGGATCTCAACATGACCTCTCCATGTCCTCCAGAGATATCGTCTGACCTGCACTTTGTGTCCTTTTCTATATTATCCATCATCTGCAGTTTGTTATTTCATAAATATACAATAATACCATACTCGGTTATAGTGGGCAATTGGCAATAAGGAACACAATTCTGTTAGAACATGGGTTTACTGTACTCTGATTTGGATTAGATTTTAGTTTCAATTACTGAATTCAACTACAGTTCTTAAGTAATTAAATGGAATAATAAAATAAAATTCATGCCAAACTATTATTCCCTGCATAATGTCCCTGAAAGTGGTAACACAAGTAGATAGAGTGGTAAAGAAGGCATATGGCATGCTTGTTTTCATCGGTCAGGGTATTGAGAATGAGAGTCATGGAGTCATGATGCAGCTCTATAGGACTTTGGTTAGGCTGCATTTGGATTATTGTGTACAGTCTGAATGCCCCATTATAGGAAGAATGTACAGGCTTTGGAACGGGTGTAGAGGAGATTTACCAGAATGACCCCTGAATTAGGGAGAGGTTGAACCTGCTTGGATTGCTTTCTCTGGAAAGCCAGAGGTTGTGAAGAGTCCTGATAGTACAAAAAATTATGAGAGGGATAAATATGGTAGACAGTCAGAATATTTTTCCCATGAATAAAAAATCAAATACTAAAGATGAGAGGGACAAAGTTTAAAGAAGATGTATGATGCAAGGTTTTTTACACAGAGTGTGATGAGTGCCTGGAATGCTTTACCAGTTCATGGCATTTAAAATACCTTTTAATAGGCATATGGATGTGCAGGGAATTGAGGGATGTGGGTTATGTGCAGGTGTATGTATAAGTGAAGTTCTTACCATCATGTTTGGCACAGACTTTGTGGGTCGACAGGCCTGTTATTGAGCTGTACTGTTCTATGTTCTATGACAGTGACTATATTTCAAGAATATTTTTCTGGTTGTGATCGTCTGCAATACGCTGAGCTGTCAAAGGCCGGATATCAAGATAAATAATTACTCTTTATCAAATTTTACCTCATCGTCGTGGACCAGTTCCTTCTTTACAACTTTCATTGCATAAATACAGTCATTTTTCTTCAAACGCACAAGAAGAACTTTAGCATAACTGCCTCGTCCAATGACACGTATAAGATCAAAATCTTGTAAACCCAGCACTGAAGAAATCTTGATTCCATCAACACCATCAACGACTGGCTTGAGGTCCTGGAACCAATAAAATCAAATTACTTAATATAATTCATGCACACTTGGTTTCCAATGCAACTTCCTTAACCAACATAATTTACAAAATGAATTAACACATTAAAGAACAATTAATTCGAGATCATTGCATCTCTGGAACTCCTCATTTTGAATATATGGAGCTAAAATTTTGCTCTTTGGTGGCATTATGGGGGGTTGAAATAATGAGAGGTGAGGCCAAGGTTGAATCAGCTTCTGAAAAGTAGGACAGGCTCGAGTGACAAAATGGCCTGAATCTGTTCCTTTAGACTTTCTGAAGACTGTTGGTGCTGACCTGCAATCACCCTGTACACATGCACTATCCTCCACAATAGGGACAATTTACAATATTAAGATAAGATAGAATTTATTGCCACACAACCAGGGTCGGTGGAATTTGTGTTGTCAGCAGCGATACAATAATAAAGAACATACAACCACAATAAAAATGTAACACAAACATCCACCACAGCATTCATCACTGTGGTGGAAGGCACAACATTTGGCCAGTCCTCCTCCATTTCCCCCCTGTGGACAGGACCAGAGTCCAGAGTCAGTCCAGGATCGGCTCTTCCTCACCGGAGACCGCGGCTTTAAGTTGTTGTAGGCCGCAGGCCGGCGGTCGAGATTTACAAGTCTCCGCCGCAGCCAGAAGCACTGCAGACTGCAGGGCCGGCGGTCGAAGCTCCCCTCCAGGGGTGATGATAAGTCCATGCCGGCCCCGCGGTAGAAGTTGGCCGCGGGCCGGCAGTGATGGCTTCTTCTTCTCCCGGATCCCCCACGAGGGATCCCGGGCTGTAGACGCCGCACCAGCTTCAGGCTGCGGCTTCAGGCTGCCGGCTGCCCCCGGCCAGCGAAACGGAGCGCTCCCCTCCAGCGAGCCCCAGCGAGGGCTCACCCGCTCCACATCGAGAGTCCACGCTGCGCCCGCCGCTGAAGTCCCGGGCGCGTCTCCGGGAAAGGCCGCACCGATCCTTGATGTTAGGCCACGGGGGAGGCGACCTGGAAAAAGTCGCCTCTCCATGGAGGAGGCGACCAAAGCGGTTTCCCCCTTACCCCCCCACACCACCCCCCACACAAAACACACAAAGGAACATTAAATACATACTTTAAAACATACTAAAAAAAAAAAAAAAGTTGAAAAGACTGACGCGCTGCTGACATGGCTGCACACAGAGGAGCACCCCCACAGATATTACCAAAGCCAATTAACTCACAACCCTGTACTTCTTTGGAATGTGGGAGGAAATCGGAGCACCCGGAAAAAACGGAGAAGATGCAGACTCCGTACAGACAGCAACCATAGTCAGGATCGTACTCTAAGGCAGAAACTCTACCGCTGCACCACTGTTCCTTTCCTTAAGTTTTTATTATGTTTAATTTCTTGGAGAAAATTTTTAAGTATCATGTATCATAGGGCATCTGTGATACCCTCACTAGATGAATATACACCATCGAGTCATAGAGCATGGAAACAGGCCCTTCGGCCCAATTTACCCATGCCAACCAAGATGCTCCATCTACGATAATTCCACTTGCCTGCATTTGGTCAATATCCCTTTAAACCTTTTCTATCTATGTACATGTCTTTTAAATGTTGTTAAGAGTACCTGCCTCAGCTACCTCCTCTGGCAGCTCATTCCATATACCCACCTGTGTAAAAAAATAGCCATCATGTTCCTATTAAATCTTTCCCCTCTCACCTTAAACGGATGATACAAAGCTGGGTGGCAGTCTGAGCTGCGAAGAGAATGTTATAAGGCTGCAGGATGACTTGGATTGGTTGGGTGAGTGGGCAGATGCATGGCAGATGCAGTATAATGTGGATAAATGTGAGGTTATCCACTTTGGTGGCAAGAACAGGAAGGCAGATATTATCTGAATGGTGTCAGATTGTGAAAAGGGGAGTTGCAACGAGACGTGGGTGTCCTTGTACCTCAGTCACTGAAAGTAGGCAGTGAAAAAAGCTAATGGCATGTTGGCCTTCATTGCGAGAGGATTTGAGTTTAGGAGCAAGGAGGTCCTACTACAGTTATACAGGGGCCTGGTGAGACTGCACCTGGACTATTGTGTGCAGTTGTGTTCTCCTAATTTGAGGAAGGACATTCTTTCTATTGAGTGAGTGCAGCGTAGGTTCACCAGGTTGATTCCTGGGATGGCGCGACTGACATATCAAGAAAGAATCGGTCGACTGGGCTTGTATTCACTGGAAGTTAGAAGGATGAGAGGGATTCTTACAGAAACATAGAAAAATCTTAAGGGATTGGACAGGTTAGATGCAAGAAAAATGTTCCCGATGTTCCAGAACCAGGGATCACAGTTTAGGAATAAGGGATAGGCTATTTAGGTCTGAGATGAGGAAAAATGTTTTCACCCTGAGATTTGTGAATGTGTGAAATAAGCGAGTTCGGTATTCCGACTGCGCATGCCCAGGTCATAGGTCACTCGCAGTGGAGGCCAATTTACTGGATGTTTTCAAGAGAGAGTTAGATTTAGCTCTTAGGGCTAAAGAAATCAAGGGATATGGGGAAAAAGCAGGAACAGGGTTCTGATTTTAGATGATCGGCCATGATCATATTGAATGGCGGCGATGGCTCGAAGGGTCGAATGGCCTACTCCTGCACCTATATTCAATGTTTCTATGTAAACCTCTGTAATCTGGTTCTTGATTCCCCTACTCTGGGTAAAAGACTATGTATTCACCATATCTATTCCCTTAAATATCTTATACACCACTGTAAGATCACCCCTCAAAGCCTCCCGTCCTCAAGGAAATAATGTCCTAGCCTGCCCAACTTCTCCCACTATCTCAGACCTTCAAGGCCAAGCAATTGTTATTGGGCATATACACAGATGTCATGTGGGAGTCATTTAAAGGCCAGCTGATCAAAATGCAGCATCAGCATGTTCCAGTAAGGAGGAGCGATAAGGACGGCAAGGTAAGGGAACCGTGGATGACCAAGGAGATTGTTCAGGAACACAAAGGAAGCTTATGTCAGGTGTAAGAGAGTGGCATCAGAGGAATTTAAAGCAAGTATGAATGAACTCAAGTTGGAGATTAGAAGGCCCAAAAGGGTCTATGAAATGACATTAGCAAGATGGATTTTTAAAAATCCCCAGACCTTTTAAACATACTTTAACAATAAAGTGGTGACCAGAAGAAGGGAGGACCACTCACAAGTAAAAGGAGGAAATCTATGCTTAGAGTTGATGTAGGTGATGCACTAAACGAGTAATTTGTATTCACCGAAAAAGACTCGGAGGATAATGAGGTCATAAGTTCATAAATTCATGTTATAGGAGCAGAATTAGACAATTCGGCCCATCAAGTCTACTCCGCCATTCAATCATGGCTGATCTATCATTCCCTCTTAACTCCATTCCCCTGCCTTCTCCCCTTAACTCCTGACACCCGTACTAATCGGAAACTGACAATCTCTGCCTTAATAATATCCATTGATGGCCTCCACAGCTGCCTCTGGCAATGAATTCCACAGATTCACCACACTCTGACTTAAGAAATTCCTCCTCATTTCCTTTCTAAAGGGACATCCTTTTATTCTGAGGCTATGGTCTTTGATTCTCCCACTAGTGGAAACATCCTCTCCACATCCACTCTATCCAGTCCTTTCACTATTCAGTAAGTTTCTATGAGGTACCCCCTCATCCTTCTAAACCCCAGTGCCGTCAAAAGTTCATCATGTTAACTCAATCATCCCTGGGATCATTCTCGTTAACTTCCTCTAGACCAGGAGTTGGCAACCTTGTTCTGCATAGGGGCCAGGACACATGTCTGTGAGCGGATGGCGGGCCACATCTATTGCCATCGTGTGACATTTGGTGTTGTTTTTCGCATTCGTTTTCAAGTGTTTTTCAATTAGTTTTCTGCAGATCCCAGGTCCCTCACGTGACCCGGGATTGGTCGCAGTTCCCAGGTTGGCTCGCCTTCCCCGGGATTGGCTCTAGCGCCCAGGTCGCCTGCGTACCTGGAATGAGCCGCTGTTCCCAAATCAGCTTGCGCCCCTGGGACTGGCTACAGTTCCCAGTTCGCGAAAACGAATTGAAAAAAAATACACCTGCAGGCCGGATGATTTTGGGTTATGGGCTACCCTTTCGGGTTACCCATTCCAACGCCAGCACATCCTTCATCGGATATGCGGCCCAAAACAGCTCACAATATTCCAAAGTAAGACAAAAAAGCTGGAGAAAATCAATGGGTGAGGCAGCATCTATGGAGCGAAGGAATAGGCGACGTTTCAGGTCGAGACCCTTCTTCAGACTGATGTCGGGGTGGAGGGGGGGGGGGGGGGAAGAAAGGAAGAGGCGGAGACAGTAGGCTGTGGGAGAGCTGGGTAGGGGAGGGGAAAGAAGGACTACCTAAAATTGGAGAAGTCAATGTCCATACCGCTGGGGTGTAAACTACCCAAGCGAAATATGAGGTGCTGTTCCTCCAATTTGCGGTGGGACTCACTGTGGCCATGGAGGAGGCCCAGGACAGAAAGGTTGGATTTGGAATGGGAGGGGGAGTTGAAGTGCTGAGCCACCCTAACCATAATAGGCGACTTTTTAGAGGACTGCTGGCGACTGTCATAGTCTTGTTGGATCGTCGAGAATTGAATGCATCCCACGACTATGTCTACGACGACCTACGACAATCTACGACTTAATCGCTGATACGCTCGTGACAACTGGCGACCCAATAGTGGGACTGACCACCTTCGACTCACAGACGACTACACCCACGATCACAGAATTAATCTACGACTCAAGTAACGACTAGGCATCAAGCTACGACTCTGTAGGCGTAAAAATCAACACCAAAACAATGACGTAATTTTACAATGATACATCCATCTTCTATCTATATATTAAAAGTGTGTGTGTGTGTGTGTGTGTGTGTGTCAGATTCCATTTTCAGATATTTAGTTTTTGCCCTTTGATTCCTTGGTTGGCCAAAACCACATGCTCAAATCTCGTCATTTTTTCCATTTTGGTAGAGATTTCACTTTTACATTCTCAGTTCCACTCCTCATTAAATGTCGTAGTGTTAAAGTACACATTTTTAATACAATCCTTCCCCCCCCCCCTCACTCACTCATTTTAAAATCTAAACCGGACTCACGAGCTGCTTGACATCACAATCCCACCTGCCTCCAGGCCCCGCCCCCCCCAACCACTGTGGATTAAAGGCGACTTCTCACGAGCTGAACCGTATCATCACTGTTGCCCCAGCTTTGAAACCTTGCGCTCTCATTCCAGCTGTGGGTTTACAGAGTCAGAAGCCGCTTCTCTCTCTCTCTTCATTTGGCAGCCCGGCACCCCCCCCGCTGCCTGTGCCATGCCAAGTACGCTCGCGCCACGCCTCCCGCAGCTCGACTCCAGCCCGCCCGCTCTAACCCCCGCCCTCCCCCCACTTCACCTCTCTCCCCCATCCTCCCCTTCCTCTCCCCTTCACCCCCACTTTACCTCTCTTCCCCATCCACAAGACCTCTGCACTCAGGACGCTGATGTCGTTTCGTTGACGCGTGCTCGGCTGCCCGATCGCTTCCTCCTCTCCCCCTCTTCCTAATCTACACACCCCTTCTCCCCCCCCCCCCCCGGGGCCTGAATCCTGGCGCCTCCCCCACCCCCTCCCTCCTGCTGTCAGTCGCGTCGCTCGCAAGGCCTTTGAAAAAAACACGCCGTCACGAGAGCGAGTGATTATTGCGTTCAAGAACCAGCCCTCACCTCTGACGACGCGCACCCCAACCCCTCAAATTCTCCCCACTCCCTCTCACCCATCCGCTCCCTCTCCGCCCCCTCACGCTCCCTCTCTCCCCCTCCTCTCGCCCCTTCCTCTCCCCCCTCCTCCCACCCTTCCTATTCCCCCTCCTCCCACCCTTCCTCTCCCCCTTACCCCCCTCCTCTCCCATCCCTTCCCCCCTCTCTCTCCACCCACTCCCCCTCTGTACCTCTCCCCCTTACCCCTCTCCCCCTCCCTACCCATTCTTCCCCTTTTCTCCCCTCTCTCCCCCCCTTTCTCCCCTCTCTCCCCCCTCCCCCCTCCCTCTCACCGCCCCTCTCTTCCCCCCTCTCTCCCCCTCCCCTCCTCCCCCTCCCTTTCCCCCACCTCTCCCCCTCCCTACCCATACCTCTCCCCCTCCCTTCCCTCCACCTCTCCCCTTCCCTCCCCCCCTCTGTCCCCTCCCTCCCGGTCACCCCCTCTCTGTCCCCCTCCTCCCGGTCCCCCCCTTCCTCTGCCCCCCTCCCTCCTTCCCCCTCCCTCTCCCCCCCGCCCTCCCTCTCCCCCCCGCCCTCCTTCCCCCCTCCCTCTCCCCCCCTTCCTCCCTCCCTCTCTCACCTCCCTCCCTCCCCCCCCTCCCCCTCCCTCCCTCCCTCTCTCCCCCCTCCCCCTCCCTCTCCCCCTCCCTCCCTCTACCGCATGTTCGGGGAACAGACCCAACAGGTCTGCACTTGGTCTAGTATACTTATAAAACTCTGTGTGTGTGAGTGTGTGTGTGTGTGTATATGTCAGATTCAGCCTTTGATTCCTTGGTCCGCCAAAACCACACGCTGAAACTCCGTGATTTTTTCCATTTCGCTAGCTAATTCACTTTTACATTCACTCATGCACTCCTCAAAACATTTGGACATTTTTATGTACACATTTTTAAATAAGATCCTTCCCCCCCCCCCCCACCACTCACTCATTTTGTCGCCTCCTGCTGGCCAGCGACCATAACGACTGCTAACGCCCGGCTCTGCTCGAAAAACGCCGACATTTTTCTCAACCGCTGGTGCCCGGCCCGGCTCTGTCACGCTGCCTCAAGCCAAACATCAGATGTTCAACTGCTGCTTTTCGCCCTTGGGCGAAAAGCAGCGGGGGAAGAGCCAACGTGACAGAGCCGGCGTGTCAGAAGCGCCGAGGATGCGAGGCCTCACAGTCTCTGATGGGGCCGCTTTCACAGACTTTACCGTCAGCGGCAGGGACAACTTCGGATCCAGCAGCAGAGTGGCTCCGTTAATGCATTCATTTCACAGTGAGTTCAGTTCGGTAACAGCACTCCCCCTCCCTCCCCCCCCCCCACCCCCCCCCCCCCCCCCGCCCTCACTCCCCTTCCTCCCCCCCATGATGTCACAATGGGTCTGCGCCGTCTTGCTCGCGCTGCGAGTGATGTCACCCTCCCCTCCCCACCCTCCTCCTTTGGTTTGAAGCCTGCTCCCCGCTGTCTGCTCCCGCTGGCTGTTCCCCACTCCCCGGCCGCCCGCCCCGCTCCCCTCCTCCTCTCCCTCCTCCCCCCCTCCTCTCTCCCACCCCCTCCTCTACCCCCTCCTCTCCCATCCCCTCCTCTCTCCCCTCCGCTCTCCCACCCCCTCCTCTCCCCGCCGCTCAATACAAATACAATCCCTGCTGCTTTCAGCAGCCCTTTTGCTTGTACACCCGGAAGGCAGAAGGACATGAACAAGGGTGAGGAAGAAGCCCAAGAAGAAGTCTCAGTGGGTGAAGCCCCTCTTTCAAAGTAGATGCAGGTTGGGTCAGTAAGAAAACCTGATAAATGCGCTACATGAAGAAGATTTGGCTGCTTTCAAAAACGTTACTAGAATGCCCCCTGAGCTGTTTCAGGAGCTGAAGGGCCCTCTCCTGGAAAAAAAAGGAAACCTATATGAGGAAGCCACTGGAACCAGGCCTGCGCCAAGCCATCACCCTCCGCTACCTGGCATCAGGAGATTCGTACAAGAGCCTCTGTTACAATTTTCTTGTAGCCCAGAATGCCATCAGCAAGATTGTCCGAGAGACCTGTGAGGCCATCATCAAGGGTTATGAAGATGAAGTGATGGACTGCCCTCGTACACCAGATGACTGGAAGAGAGTGGCGCAGGGCTTTGATAAAAGCAGGAACTTCAAGCACACATGTGGGGCAATGGACGGCAAGCACTTGGCCATCCGGTGTCCACCCAAGGGAGGTTCAATATACTTCAATTACCAGAAGTTCCATTCAATTGTACTCCGAGCTGTGGTGGATGCTAACTACAACTTCTTGTTTGTGGATGTGGGCACACCTGGCAGTGTCGCAGATGGTAGGATCTGGAAAGAGACCTCCATTGGGAAAGCACTAGAAGAAGGAACAGCAGGCTTTCCTGATCCAGGACCTCTGCCAGGAGAAGACAACCCTGACATCCAGTACACACTGGTTGCTGATGATGCATTCCCACTCAGGTCATGGATGATGAAGCCATACCCTCACAGGCGGCTGTCATGGGAGCAGAGGATCTTCAATTACAGGCTGTCCAGGGCTAGGAGGGTCGTGGAAAACGCCTTTGGCATCCTCGCCAGCAGATTTAGATGCTTGCTGGCTACGATGGAGCAGGAGCCCAAGATTGTGGAGACAATTATGTACATAGCATGTGCCCTCCACAACCTGATTCGTACCAGAGGTGCAGCAGCAGCAGCATGGAGGAGAGTGACCGAGTGGACAACCAGACAGGAAATAATACACCAGGTTCATGGAGTACAGGCTGCATCGATGGTGCCACTGGAGAGATTGCCAGGAAACACCGGCAAAAAGAGTGCCAAGGAGCAGAAAGACCATCTCTGCTCTTACTACAACTCAAAACTAGGCAGTGTACAATGGCAAAATGACATGATTTGAAGAACAGCAGCAAACATCCCACACCACAAACAGAAGTCCACCACTCCAGGAGGAGAGCCCACTGCAGACCACAAGATAATTCCCTTTTCAGGTACATCCACATCCTGCCGAAATAGTTTAATTTTAAATTAAGTGGACTTCTTGAGTTTGTGTTTCTTTAAGTTAAAAAAAATCTTTAAAAAGATTTGTTCTAAATGCAGTGCATTGCTTGCCTTTGTGATTGTTTGATTAATGAAAATATATATTACAAATATTGCTTGTGTTGTTTTTTCATCAAAACATGTAAAAAGATTCTGCCTGAAAAATGCAGTGCACTGCTTGTGTTTTAGTGTTAGATTCATCAAAAAGAATAAAAATAATACTATTTTAAATGCAGTGCATTGCTTGTTTTATTGTTACATTCATCAAAATGTATAAAAATAATACTCTTAAATCCAGTGCATTGATGGCGGTGAACCTTCCTTTTCCTCGGAGCCATGTTCCACCGTCTGATCGACTGAAATAAAAATTGTGCAATGACCGCGCACTGGACTAACAGCGCACCACATGCAGCTGTTTACATTCCTTTTTTTTTGCAATGAGCCAATGAAAATGGTGATTAATTAAAACTACCTACGACTAACTCGACTACCTACAACTACATGGCGACCCCACCACATTTGCACCGACAACTACAGGATTATCGATTATCTCCATGGCGACCAATTTTTGATCGCAGAAAGTTTTTCAACATGTTGAAAAATTTGCTGCGACGATACTGAGGCCGCGACTAGTTCCCAGAATGCGGGAACTCCTCGAGACCATGAAGGAGACTCACCAGACACCACCAACCTGCACTCGCCTAAAAAGTCGCCTAAGTGGAACAGGCCCACAACCCTACCTATGTCCAAGTCAAATCCCTCCCTACCTATGTCCAAGATCCTATCCCCCCTGGTCAAGCCCCTCCCTACCTATGTCCAAGACACCTCACACGCTCTTCTTGTCCTTCATGACATCCGTTTGCCATCCCCGTCTACTAATACTCTCCTCCGCCTAGTGGAGCTGGTCCTAACCCTCAACAACTTTTCCTTTGACTCCACCCATTTGCTCCAAATCCAAGGCGTAGCTAGGAACACGTGCATGGGCCCCTGCTATGCCTGCCTCTTTGTAGGGCGCGTCGAACAATCCTTGTTCGAGGCGTACCGTGGCCCTATCCCAGAACTCTACCTCCGCTACATTGACGACTGCATTGGTGCTACTTCCTGCACCCATGCAGAACTCACTGACTTCATCCATTTCACCACTAACTTCCATCCGGCACTCAAAATCACTTGGACCATTTCCGACATCTCCCTACCGTTTCTAGACCTCACCATCTCCATCGCAGGTAACAGACTACTGATCAACATCTACTACAAACCCACTGACTCCCATGGCTATCTGGACTACACTTCTTCCCACCCTGCTTCCTGTAAGGACTCCATCCCCTACTCCCCATTCCTTCGTCTACGCTGCATCTGCACCCAGTATGAGGTGTTTCAAACCAGGGCAATGGAAATGTCCTCATTCTTTAGGGAACGGAGGTTCCCCTCTTCTACGAAAGATGAGGCTCTCACAAGGATCTCCTCTCTATCCCGCAGCTCCGCTCTCACTCCCCATCCCCCCACTCGTAACAAGGACAAAGTCCTCCTTGTCCTCACCTTCCACCCTAGCAGCCGTCACATACAACATATAATCCTTCAACATTTTCGCCACCTCCAACGGGATCCCACCACTCTCCACATCTTCCCATCTCCTCCCTTTTCTGCTTTACGCAGAGACCGTACCTTCCGTATCTCCCCGGTCTATTTGTCCCTTCCCACCCAAACCACCTCCTCCCCTGGTACTTTCCCTTGCAACCGCAGGAAATGCTACACTTGTCGCTTTACCTCCCCCCTCGGCTCCATCCAAGGACCCAAGCAGTCTTTCCAGGTGAGGCAGATTTTCACCTGCACCTCCTCCAACCTCATCTATTGCATCCACTGTTCCAGGTGTCAACTGCTCTACATTAACCATATAACAATTACAGCACGGAAACAGGCCTTCTCGGCCCTTCTAGTCCGTGCCGAACACGTATTCTCCCCTAGTCCCATCTACCTGCACTCAGACCATAACCCTCCATTCCTTTCCATATAACCATATATAAACCATATAACAATTACAGCACGGAAACAGGCCATCTCGGCCCTACAAGTCCGTGCCGAACAACTTATTTTCCCTTAGTCCCACCTGCCTGCACTCATACCATAACCCTCCATTCCCTTCTCATCCATATGCCTATCCAATTTATTTTTAAATGATACCAACGAACCTGCCGCCACCACTTCCACTGGAAGCTCATTCCACACCGCTACCACTCTCTGAGTAAAGAAGTTCCCCCTCATGTTACCCCTAAACTTCTGTCCCTTAATTCTGAAGTCATGTCCTCTTGTTTGAATCTTCCCTATTCTCAAAGGGAAAAGCTTGATCACATCAACTCTGTCTATCCCTCTCATCATTTTAAAGACCTCTATCAAGCCCCCCTTAACCTTCTGCGCTCCAGAGAATAAAGACCTAACTTATTCAACCTATCTCTGTAACTAAGTTGTTGAAACCCAGGCAACATTCTAGTAAATCTCCTCTGTACTCTCTCTATTTTGTTGACATCCTTCCTATAATTGGGCGACCAAAATTGTACACCATACTCCAGATTTGGTCTCACCAATGCCTTGTACAATTTTAACATTACTTCCCAGCTTCTATACTCAATGCTCTGATTTATAAAGTCTAGCATACCAAAAGCTTTTTTTACCACCCTATCTATATGAGATTCCACCTTCAAGGAACTATGCACGGTTATTCCCAGATCCCTCTGTTCAACTGTATTCTTCAATTCCCTACCATTTATCATGTACGTCCTATTTTGATTTGTCCTGCCAAGGTGTAACACCTCACATTTATCAGCATTAAACTCCATCTGCCATCTTTCAGCCCATTTTTCCAAATGGCCTAAATCACTCTGTAGACTTTGGAAATCCTCTTCATTATCCACAATACCCCCTATCTTGGTATCATCTGCATACTTACTAATCCAAATTACCACCCCTTCATCCAGATCATTGATGTACATGACAAACAACAAAGGACCCAACACAGATCCCTGAGGCACCCCACTAGTCACTTGCCTCCAACCCGACAAACAGCCATCCACCATTACCCTCTGGCTTCTCCCATTCAGCCACTGCTGAATCCATCTTGCTATTCCTGCATTTATACCCAACAGTTTAACCTTCTTAACCAACCTTCCATGAGGAACCTTGTCAAAGGCCTTACTAAAGTCCATATAGACAACATCCACTGCTTTACCCTCGTCAATTTCCCTAGTAACCTCTTCAAAAAATTCAAGAAGATTAGTCAAACATGACCTTCCAGGCACAAATCCATGTTGACTGTTCCTAATCAGACCCTGTTTATCCAGATGCTTATATATATTATCTCCAAGTATCTTTTCCATTAATTTGCCCACCACTGAAGTCAAACTAACAGGTCTATAATTGCTAGGTTTACTCTTAGAACCCTTTTTAAACAATGGAACAACATGCGCAGTACGCCAATCCTCGGGGACTATTCCCGTTTCTAATGACATTTGAAATATTTCTGTCATAGCCCCGGCTATTTCTACACTAACTTCCCTCAATGTCCTAGGGAATATCCTGTCAGGACCTGGAGACTTATCCACTTTTATATTTTTCAAAAGTGTCAGTACTTCTTTTACTTTGAAACTCATAGTATCCCCATAACTACTCTACTCGTTTCCCTTACCTCACATAATTCAATATCCTTCACCTTGGTGAATACCGAAGAAAAGAAATTGTTCAATATCTCCCCCATCTCTTTTGGCTCTGCAGATAGCTGCCCACTCTGTTTCTCCAATGGACTAATTTTATCCCTCGTTATCCTTTTGCTATTAATATAGCTGTAGAAACCCTTTGGATTTACTTTCACCTTACTTGCCAAAGCAACCTCATATCTTCTTTTAGCTTTTCTAATTTCTTTCTTAAGATTCTTTTCACATTCCTTATACTCCACAAGCACCTCATTTACTTCATGCTGCCTATAATTATTGTAGTTCTCCCTCTTTTTCCGAACAAGATGTCCAATTTCCCTTGAAAACCAGGGCTCTTTCCAATTTTTACTGTTTCCTTTCAACCGAACAGGAACATAAAGATTCTGTACTCTTAAAATTTCCCCTTTAAATGTCCACCATTTCTCTTCTACATCTTTCCCATAAAACAAAATGTCCCAGTCCACTCCTTTTAAATCATCTCACATCTCATCAAAGTTAGCCTTTCTCCAATCAAAAATCTCATCCCTAGGTCCAGTTCTGACCTTCTCCATAATTATATTGAAACTAATGGTATTGTGATCACTGGACCCGAAGTGCTCCCCAACGCATACCTCCGCCACCTGTCCAGTCTCATTTCCTAACAGGATGTCCAGCATTGCCCCTCCTCTAGTAGGTACCTCTATGTATTGCTGTAAAAAACTATCCTGCACACATTTTACAAACTCCAAACCATCCAGCCCATTTACAGAATGTGTTTCCCAGTCTATGTGTGGAAAGTTGAAATCTCCCACAATCACTACCTTGTGCTTACTACTAATATCTGCTATCTCCTTACATATTTGCTCTTCCAATTCTCGTTCCCCATTTGGCGGTCTATAATACACCCCTATAAGTGTTGCTACACCTTTCCCACTTCTCAGTTCCACCCAAATAGCCTCCCTAGATGAGCCCTCCAATCTATCCTGCCAAAGCACTGCTGTAATATCTTCCCTGACTAGCAATGCAACACCTCCACCTCTTGCCCCTCCAATTCTATCACACCTGAAGCAACGAAATCCTGGAATATTTAGTTTCCAATCACAGCCCTCCTGCAACCATGTTTCACTGATCGCCACAACATCATACTTCCAGGTGTCTATCCAGACTCTAAGCTCATCCACCTTTCTTACAATGCTCCTAGCATTAAAATATGCATATTTAAGAAACCCCCCGTCTCTTCTTCTCTGTTTATTTCCTTTTTTTTCTTTCTCCTCTTGTGTCCGAGTGCTTCCCTTTTCTGCTTCCTGTCTCCCATTCTGTCTACTAGCTTTCTCTATTTGAGTCCCTCACACTTTCCCGTCCATATAGCTATCCAATTTATTTTTAAATGATAAAATCGAACCTGCCTCCTACCACTCTCTGAGTAAAGAAGTTCCCCTCATGTTACCCCTAAACTTCTGTCCCTTAATTCTCAAGTCATGTCCTCTTGTTTGAATCTTCCCTACTCTCAGTGGGATAAGCTTATCCACGTCAACTCTGTCTATCCCTCTCATCATTTTAAAGACCTCTATCAAGTCCCCCATTAACCTTCTGCGCTTCAAAGAATAAAGACCTAACTTGTTCAACCTTTCTCTGTAACTTAGTTGCTGAAACCCAGGCAACATTCTAGTAAATCTCCTCTGTACTCTCTCTATTTTGTTGACATCCTTCCTATAATTAGGCGACCAAAATTGTACACCATACTCCAGAATTGGCCTCACCAATGCCTTGTACAATTTTAACATTAAATCCCAACTTCTATACTAATGCTCTGATTTATAAAGGCCAGCACACCAAAAGCTTTCTTTACCACCCTATCTACATGAGATTCCACCTTCAGGGAACTGTGCACAGTTATTCCTAGATCCCTCTGTTCAACTGCATTCCTCAATTCACTACCATTTACCATGTACGTCCTATTTTGATTTGTCCTGCCAAGATGTAGCACCTCACACTTATCAGCATTAAACTCCATCTGCCATCTTTCAGCCCACTCTTCTAACTGGCCTACATCTCTCTGTAGACTTTGAAAATCTACTTCATTATCCACAACACGACCTATCTTAGTATCATCTGCATACTTACTAATCCAATTTACCACACCATCATCCAGATCATTGATGTACATGACAAACAACAGTGGACCCAACACAGATCCCTGTGGCACCCCACTAGTCACTGGCCTCCAACCTGACAAACAGCCATCCACCATTACTCTCTGGCATCTCCCATTCAGCCACTGTTGAGTCCATCTTGCTACTCCACCATTAATACCCAACAATTTAACCTTCTTAACCAACCTTCCATGAGGAACCTTGTCAAAGGCCTTACTGAAGTCCATATATACAACATCCACTGCTTTACCCTCATCAATTTTTCGAGTAACCTCTTCAAAAAATTCAAGAAGATTAGTCAAACATGACCTTCCAGGCACAAATCCATGTTGACTGTTCCTAATCAGACCCTGTTTATCCAGATGCTTATATATTATCTCTAAGTATCCTTTCCATTAATTTGCCCACCACTGACGTCAAACTAACAGGTCTATAATTGCTAGGTTTATTCTTAGAACCCTTTTTAAACAATGGAACAACATGCGCAGTACGCCAATCCTCCGGCACTATTCCCGTTTCTAATGACATTTGAAATATTTCTGTCATAGCCCCTGCTATTTCTACACTAACTTCCCTCAATGTCCTAGGGAATATCCTGTCCGGACCTGGAGACTTATCCACTTTTATATTTTTCAAAAGTGTCAGTATTTCCTCTTCTTTGAATCTCATAGTTTCCATAGCTACTCTACTTGTTACCCTTACCTCACATAATTCAATATCCTTCTCCTTGGTGAATACCGAAGAAAATAAATTGTTCAATATCTCCCCCATCTCTTTTGGTTCTGCAGATAGCTGTCCACTCTGACTCTCTAATGGACCAATTTTATCCCTCGATATCCTTTTGCTATTAATATAGCTGTAGAAACCCTTTGGATTTACTTTCACCTTACTTGCCTAAGCAACCTCATATCTTCTTTTTGCTTTTTTAATTTCTTTCTTAAGATTCTTTTTACATTCTTTATACTCCTCAAGCACCTCATTTACTCCATGCTGACTATAATTATTGTAGATCTCTCTCTTTTTCCGAACCAAGTTTCCAATTTCCCTTGAAAGCCATGGCTCTTTCCAATTTTTACTATTTCCTTTCAACCGAACAGGGATATAAAGATTGTGTACTCTTACACTGGTGAGAACAAGCGCAGATTTGGCAATCGCTTCACCCAACACCTCCGCTCAGTTCACAATAACCAACCTGATCTCCCGGTGGCTCAGCACTTCAACTCCCCCTCACATTCTGAATCCGACCTTTCTGTCCTGGGCCTCCTCCATGACCAGAGTGAGTCCTACAGCAAATTGGACAAACAGCACCTCCTATTTCGCTTGGGTAGTTTACATCCCAGCGGTATGAACATTGACCTCCAATTTCAGGTAGTCCTTGCTTTCTCCCTCCTTCCCCTCCTCTTCCAAGCTCTCCCACAGCCCACTGTCTCTATCTCTTCATTTCTTTTTCCTGCTCCCCCCCCCCGAAATCATTCTGAAGAAGGGTCTTGACCCGAAACGTCACCTATTCCTTCGCTCCATAGATGCTGCCTCACCCGCTGAGTTTCTCCAGCTTTTTTGTCTACCTTCGATTTTTCCAGCATCTGCAGTTCTTTCTTAAACAATATTCCAAATGTGGTCTGACCAGCGCCTTATAAAGCCTCAGCATTTTATCCCTGTTTTTATATTGTCCTCCTCTCGAAATAAATGTTACCATTGTATTTGCCTTCCCTACTACCAATTTGACTTGCAAATTAACTTTTTGGGAATCCTGTACCAGCACTCCCAAATCCCTTTGCACCTCTGATTTATGAATTCTCTCCCCATTTAGAAAATAGTCTATGCCTTTATTCCTACTACCAATATATGCATGACTCCACACTTTGCTACACTGTATTCTATCTGCCAATTCTCAACCCACTTGCCCAACCTGTCCAAGTCCTGCAGAGTCCCTGCTTTCCCTACACTACCCACCCCTTCACCTATCATGATATCATCTGCAAACCTGGCCACAAAGCCGCCAATTCCCACATCTAAATCATTGATATACATAGTGAAGAGCAGCGGCCCCAGCATCAACCCGTCAACCAGGATAATATCCCTTTCTTGCCATTCTTGCATTCTGCCATCCAGGCAACTTGCTACTCATCTTCCCTCATGCCCACTCACTCGTCTTATCTACATTCCACTGACGTTTCCTTACATTCTCCACTATACCCACAATCTGACCTATTTGGTGTTAATTACAGTGGCTTGCAAAAGTTTTCATACCCCTTGAACTTTTCCACATTTTGTCACGTTACAACCACAAACGTAAATGTATTTTATTGGGATTTTATGTGATAGATCAACACAAAGTGGTGCATAATTGTGAAGTGGAAGGAAAATGATACATGGTTTTCAAATTTTTTTACAAATAAAAAACTGAAAAGTGTGGCGTGCAAAAGTATTCAGCCCCTCTGAGTCAATAATTTATAGAACCACCTTTCACTGCAATTACAGCTGCAAGTCTTTTGGGGTATGTCTCTACCAGCTTTGCACATCTAGAGACTGAAATTTTTGCCCATTCTTCTTTGCAAAATAGCTCAAGCTCAGTCAGATTGGATGGAGAGCGTCTGTGAACAGCAATTTTCAAGTCTTGCCAGAGATTTTCAATTGGATTTAGGTCTGGACTTCGACTGGGCCATTCTAACACATGAATATGCTTTGATCTAAACCATTCCATTGTAGCTCTGGCTGTATGTTTAGGGTCGTTGTCCTGCTGGAAGGTGAACCTCCGCCCCAGTCTCAAGTCTTTTGCAGACTCTAACAGGTTTTCTTCCAAGATTGCCCTGTATTTGGCTCCATCCATCTTCCCATCAACTCTGACCAGCTTCCCTGTCGCTGCTGAAGAAAAGCATCCCCACAGCATGATGCTGCCACCACCATGTTTCACAGTGGGGATGGTGTGTTCAGGGTGATGTGCAGTGTTAGTTTTCCGCCACACATAGCGTTTTGCATTTAGGCCCAAAACTTCAATTTTGGTCTCATCTGACCAGAATACCTTCCTCCACATGTTTGCTGTGTCCCCCACATGGCTTGTGGCAAACTGCAAATGGGACTTCTTATGGCTTTTTTTCAACAATGGCTTTCTTCTTGCCACTCTTCCATAAAGGCCCGATTTGTGGAGTGCACGACTAATAGTTGTCCTGTGGACAGATTCTCCCACCTGAGCTGTGGATCTCTGCAGCTCCTCCAGAGTTACCATGGGCCTCTTGGCTGCTTCTCTGATCAATGCTCTCCGTGCCCGGCCATGTCTTGGTAGGTTTGCAGTTGTGCCATACTCTTTTCATTTTCGGATGATGGATTGAACAGTGCTCCGTGAGATGTTCAAAGCTTGGGATATTTTTTTATAACCTAACCCAGCTTTAAACTTCTCCACAACTTTATCCCTGACCTGTCTGGTGTGTTCCTTGGGCTTCATGATGCTGTTTCTTCACTAATGTTCTCTAACAAACCTCTGAGGCCTTCACAGAACAGCTGTATTTATACTGAGATTAGATTACACACAAGTGGACTCTATTTACTAATTAGGTGACTTCTGAAGGCAATTGGTTGCACTGGATTTTATTTAGGGGTATCAGAGTAAAGGGGGCTGAATACTTTTGCACGCCACACTTTTCAGTTTTTTATTTGTAAAAAAATTTGAAAACCATGTATCATTTTCCTTCCACTTCACAATTATGCGCCACTTTGTGTTGGTCTATCACATAAAATCCCAATAAAATACATTTACGTTTGTGGTTGTAATGTGACAAAATGTGGAATAGTTCAAGGGGTATGAATACTTTTGCAAGCCACTGTAAGCACTTAAAAAAAAATCCAGCACACCCTTAACTTTTGCATAATTTAACTTCTGCTTTAAAAAAAAAAATTCAGAGTTAATGCATTGACAGATACAATAACCTCTAGAAATCTATCCATTTAATACAAGCAATTTAGTAGTAAGATTAAACGAGAACTTACCAGTTTGAAGTTTGATCTTTATTTTATGAGGAGTTACGTTGAGGGATTATGTGAAGGCCGTCAGCCCGCATGCGCGTCAATCTTCAAAGCAGCGGTGTGAAATCACAGATAATAGTTGATCAACTGAATATAGTAAGATTCGAGAAACTAGAACTATCAGCTGATCTTTATGAGAGAGGGTTGGGAGCGGAGGGCACGTAATCCCTCAACGTAACTCCTCATAAAATAAAGATCAAACTTCAAACTGGTAAGTTCTCGTTTAATCTTACTATTTTACTTCGGAGTCACGTGAATAACTACGTGAAGATTTTGAAGCTCTGTGATTTCATGCCGTGGAACGAATTCATGCATCACTCACTGCATCAATTGACCAAGGATGAGTTAACATTAATAATGCTATCAGACATAACATAGATTTAGACATGCTGATGCTTTTTAATGAACAAAATGACAATAGTAACCCCTCTAATCCGGGAGGAAACTATAAACAGAACTAAAAAATAGAGTTGGATAATACCCCTGGTCTGGCAATGGGGTTGTTTAAAAATGTTTGAAAAGATCGTTCGTTTGACCATCCTGCAGTTGCTAGGATGTGGTACAGCGGAACGTCCATAACCCTGCTGTTGAAAACTGTTGCAGCCCTGGTGGAGTGAGATTTGAAAATGTTAGTGTTCACTCCTGCACAAGCCAGAACTCGTTTAACCACCTGAAGATGGTCTGTACTGATAGCTTCTTATGAGGTTATTGTAACTAACAAACATTGCTAGATCAGTGCCCCTAAGGCTCTAGTGACCTTCACGTATTGTAGTAGATGTGACCACACACAACCGAAGGTCCATGGGGCATGTCCAAAATTTAGTTTGAGACCTAATGCCCCTGGTCCGCGCCGCTTGACTAAGCCATGAACATAAGTTGTTATTTTTTCTGCAGATGTAACCATCCTGTCTAGTCGCAGCTTCCCTGCAATCTGCAGTGAGCACGTCCATGGTTCGGCCTCACAATCCGAGCCGCAGGAACAGTCTTTTCAGGGTCTGTAAGTCAATGAATTGATTTTATCATGCATTGGATGGTTGCCCGAGTCACGGGCTGAACCAGCAATTCCATGTTAGAAATAACCATATAAGGTTCTATTATCATTCCCAACATCTGCGGGAATCATGGCTGCATAGGCCAGTCTCTACAAAAATGACTGAAGCGGGATATTGCTGAATATTTTGCAACCCGACTGATGAGGCAAAATGGAGGAAGACATTCCCCCCCAGTGTGGCGAGAATGCATCTATCGCCACTGCCATGCCACATATTCTATTTATTTATTTATTTATTTTTCTTACTGCAACTGGTGAATGAGCCTGGATGCAAACACTCGATCTAGTGTTCCATGAGCCACCAAGTCATTAATACTTAGTGATCCAACATCCATTCTGTTTTGGCATTGATTTTACGTGATGATACACCAGTGCCAAATGAGGTTAGGTAAACTATCATCGGATACTTTGACTTGGTTGCACCCATGTGATTAACATATGACACTAACAAGTGTATCAACTTGGACTTGAGCATGCAGATTATGCATTTACGCACAAAACATTTAACCCATAGAATGCACCTAATGTCTATAGGTAGTTGATACCATATAACTGCAGAATTGGTAACTCATGCAAATCCCATCACCTCTGTAACTAGAGATGGTATTAATAATGTCCCATCTTTGAGCACTAACATCAGTTTGTAATGTAACTGAAGATTTTCTGACGAAAGTTAGTGGAGCAATGCTGAATGCTGTTCATCCACCATAGTGACTTTCATGGAGGTGAATAATGAGACCTACTTACCAGTGTCTCTAACTCCAGGTCTCCTTACCTTTGCTGGAGTTCCAGCGAAATTTTATTCGCAGACTCTGTCCATATTGTAATTTCCATTAGATCGCTGATGCTGCTGACCAAATTTTCTTGTAGTGGCTAGTCCATCTCTGACGGAGCAGCAATTTTAGAGGCAAAGCACACCACTTCCCCTCATGCGATTGTCGTGCATTATGCATTAAGCATGGGACCCCGGCACATAGTCATATATGGGTTCCTGTTTGGAGTTAATCCATACTAACCTTAGACACTCTGTTTAGAGTGGGCGTAATTGCACCTGAACCAGGTGTCACCATCCGTATACCTCAATTTGTCTGTGCATGCCTTGTACCAAGCATGTTTTGCGACACCATCTCCCATGGTCCTATAATATATATGGCTCCATCTTCATCCTTTATACATCCGAATGGGAGGGCTTATGCAACCTGAACCAGGAGCTGCCTCAGGCATGTGTGCGTGTATTTTAGCACCATCTCCATTACTGCGTTCAACAGAGTGGGAGGAATGGCAAACCTGAACCAGGCGTTGTTTCAGGCACATGTGCATACTCCTGTAGCACTCTCTCTACTACTCCGAGCTGCTGCCTGACATGCCTTAAGATGGAGCGCTCTTTGACTGCGACGAGTCGCAATCTTGTCTGACATAGATGCCCAAGACTTGGCACTCACTCTGAGTTGGGGTTGTCAGGTTGTCCTTCAGCAGCCACCAGGACTAGCTGTGCAAATCAATGCTCTGTTGGTATGTCTCATTCCCCAAACAGGCTGCACGTGCTAGTGACTCCGAATCCTGCTCCTTTCCGATGCCAATGTAGTATACCGGAAGGACTGGAGCGCCTCTGGCCCTCTGCAAGGAGAAGATTCGGCGGCTGGACATCCCAGGCCTCGCGCTTCCCAGATAGCGTTGTTCACTGCCAGCACTCTGTAATGATGTGACGTGAGGTCATGGATGCTTACCAAGCTCCAGGTTTTCTGCCATAGGCTGGAAGCCAACTTTTCCTTGCAGCGGCTCCTCCGTTTGCGTGGATATGTTTCACGGACATACTTCTGAATTTGGAGTCAGTCATACACTGACTGCTTACGCTCCTCTCCTCAGAGAAGGAGATATAATGCAGCCCTGCAACAGGCGCTGCTGCAGGTGTCACGCAGCTGGCGTGTCGTGGAAAATTCCCTCACGACATACCACCAAACTGCGACTGCCTAGCTCCCCTCCTCAGAGAGGGAGACATGTTGCAGCCCTGTACCAGGCGCTGCCACGGGCCCCCGAGACCCGTGCTGATATTACTTCCTTACTTGGAGTAGGTATGTTGCAAAGTGTACCTGAAGCGTCGCTGAAAATCTGTCGCTGCGGGTGTGCGCGATTTTGGCGCCGTTTAGAGGGGGGCGGGTTTAAAACTCAATTTTCCCTAGGCTATTCAAATCGAGATTTTTCAGCGTAGTTAATTATTAACGAAAAATCGCTGAAAGATTCCGTCGCTTGAGCTATTATTACTTTTAAGGGCTTTATCTAATTGTTATAGTAGTTTAAAAATTAACCTCTAAACCCCCGACCGCCGGCAATCGGCCGGATCTCATACAGGGGACAACAGGAGGTAGGCTGTTTATTTTTACATTAAAAAGGGCTTCTTAAGATCCCTTTATACAAAGTTTAATGTTGCGAGTAGCTAATTTGGGCCCATTATATCCTGCAGTATTTTTCTGGGCATTTGGGGGCACAAATCTACCGCAATGTGAACGTTCCAAACCAGCGCGTTCACAGGATCCCACTAGAAAGCTGATTTAAATGGACTTTAATTTACAGCAATTGAACACTAAATTCCTTCCATTTGGCCTATAAATTAATGTAAATGAGATTTAAAAATCATGTTTTATTGTGAATTATTTGTGAATATTATTTGGACACTTAGGCTATTTAAAAATGTTAATCATTTATTAAGAAATGGATAGATGTTTAGATTTAGTAATTGAAGTTTGAAATTAGCTACAATTGGGTAACTAACTAATTATATGCTTTAAATTCAGGTCATCCAAGTAAGATTATTTTATATTTGTTTCAGAATGCTTCAATCTATGATAACTGAAAATTTCATTCAGTTCTCTTAATTTTTAAGAAGGTTATGGGCTTTTGACTGTCCACGATCACAGCTTTTTGGTTATGTCCATAGAAAATCAATAGGGAACAAGATGCTAATTTCCGAGTATGAAAATGGCCATAACTTTTTAAATACTTGAGATATGAAAGTGAATTAGGTGTCAAATTAAACTTCTTTTTATGCTTTATCTGATGGGATAAATTGCAGACTTGATTTTTAAAATTTCAAAATTTTGTAACATTGCTACTTGGAGTATCAGGTGGAGCATCTCCCCATGAGATGCTCTATCCGGCAAAGAAAACGTCCGAAGACGCTCCGACTGCAGGAGATGAATACTGAGATTTGAAGTTTAACCGGCCTTCCGGGCCAGTATTACCCACGGAGCCGGGATTCCCCCGTGGCTTCCGCAGCCGGTGGTCACCATGGCCGGGTTTCCCCCCGAGCCGAGTTTTACTTTGCGGAGCCGGCTACCCCGCAGTATCCGCAGCCAGGTTTCCCCGAGTCGGGATTCCCCGGAACGACTTCCAGCAGGACCTCTGTAGAGAGCTTCCTGCAAGGTAAAAACACAACCTGAAAATTAAGTTTGAAACTTATCTTCAGGTTTGAAACTTACCGCTGAAGGAGATGCGCGCCTGCCAGCCAGTCGCGCGCCATGCGTTAGACGTAATGACGCGACGGCCTTCTTCACGTAGTCACTCACGTGACTCCGAAGTAAAACAGACACTCTAGACAGCATTCAAACTGAACTTTAGAAATGAAAGCCATTCATCTTACTTCAGCTAATTGGTCAAATGGTGTTCTTCCATCTGACATTTCCATCTATGATGGTGATTCAATGAATAACTTGCTTGTTTCAGTTTCTCAAAATAAATGTAGTTTGTTTTTAATTTGGTGCTGGAAAATTATGACCACCACTGAAGCAGCAACAACAGAGTTACCAGCACAATGCATATTGTAACGCTATAATGTCAGCATATTGATTCATAGAAAGATACAGCGGACAATTAGGCCGTTTAAGCCCACAGGGTCTGCTCCGACCATCAACCACCATTTACTCTGATTTTACATTAATCTCAGTTTAATTTTATCTTTATATTCTCATCAATTCACCCCAGATTCCACCATTCACTCCCACGCAATAGCGACAGTTTACAGCCAATTAACCTACCAATCTGCATGTCTTTAAGATGTGGTAGGAAACTGAGTCACCCAGGATTACAGGGAGAACATTGACGTTTTTCAAGTATATAATCCAAATAACTATTCTCTTTGAAGAACCTGAAAACATCACCAAACTATTTTATCACAACATTAAAGCCTGTGCCCAATCCTGTCAATCTCCAACACACACACACATGCATTTCCAAACATTGGCAAAATGATCTAAAACAATGGCTATTTTTCACATTATAGATAGATAGATATGCCTTTATTGTCATTCAGACCGAAGTCTGAACGAAATTGCAGCAGTCATACATATAATACAATAAAAACAACAATAAACACATATTAACATCCACCACAATGAGTCCACCCAGCATCTCCTCACTGTGATGGAGGCAAAAGTCTTAGGTCTTTTGCCTAATTTTCAGTTATCTCAGAGGAACTGAAGACAGGGGCAGAATTACAATTGTGGCTTAGCTCAGCCAAATCAAATATCACAATTGAGCTTCAATCAATCTGAACTGTAATATCTAAGCACCATACCAGACTGAATATTTACAACCAATTATAAACTGACAGAAACACACATAATTTTCAAGGTTTACTATTCATTCCAGAACCTACCTCTGAATCATCTGTGACCTTGTCCAATTTCGTCCGACTGTGTGGCAAGAATGGAACAACTGTAAAGGAATGTGAACAATTTTAACTCGACTTGAATTTTGCCTTTTACCAAGTAATTAACCCAATAATATTGAGAAAAATAAAAATGCCAACTCTTGAAAATTGAAGTATAAATAGAGAAAGTCAGTCAAGTTGGTCACTGGCGAAAGGCTGACCTGTATGATAGCCATCCTGGTCTTTATATAAGAAATAACAAGAACATTCAGGAAATACTTTGCACATACAAGCCACATAAGAATTTTGAATGTTTAATTGAGTTCACCTCTATTTCTTCTGAATAATTCCCAGTAAGCTCACTATCTCATAGAAACATAGAACATAGAAATTAGGTGCAGGAGTAGGCCATTCGGCCCTTCGAGCCTGCACCGCCATTCAGTATGATCATGGCTGATCATCCAACTCAGTATCCTGTACCTGCCTTCTCTCCATACCCTCTGATCCCTTTAGCCACAAGGGCCACATCTAACTCCCTCTTAAATATAGCCAATGAACTGGCCTCAACTACCCTCTGTGGCAGAGAGCTCCAGAGATTCACCACTCTCTGTGTGAAAAAAGTTTTTCTCATCTCGGTTTTAAAGGATTTCCCCCTTATCCTAAAGCTGTGACCCCTTCTACTGGACTTCCCCAACATCGGGAACAATCTTCCTGCATCTAGCCTGTCCAACCCCTTAAGAATTTTGTAAGTTTCTATAAGATCCCCTCTCAATCTCCTAAATTCTAGAGAGTATAAACCAAGTCTATCCAGTCTTTCTTCATAAGACAGTCCTGACATCCCAGGAATCAGTCTGGTGAACCTTCTCTGCACTCCCTCTATGGCAATAATGTCCTTCCTCAGATTTGGAGACCAAAACTGTACGCAATACTCCAGGTGTGGTCTCACCAAGACCCTGTACAACTGCAGTAGAACCTCCCTGCTCCTATACTCAAATCCTTTTGCTATGAAAGCTAACATACCATTCGCTTTCTTCACTGCCTGCTGCACCTACATGCCTACTTTCAATGACTGGTGTACCATGACACCCAGGTCTCGCTGCATCTCCCCTTTTCCTAATCGGCCACCATTTAGATAATAGTCTGCTTTCCTGTTTTTGCCACCAAAATGGATAACCTCACATTTATCCACATTATACTGCATCTGCCAAACATTTGCCCACTCACCCAGCCTATCCAAGTCACCTTGCAGTCTCCTAGCATCCTCCTCACAGCTAACACTGCCCCCCAGTTTAGTGTCATCCGCAAACTTGGAGATATTGCCTTCAATTCCCTCATCCAGATCATTAATATATATTGTAAATAGCTGGGGTCCCAGCACTGAGCCTTGCGGTACCCCACTAGTCACTGCCCGCCATTGTGAAAAGGACCCGTTTACTCCTACTCTTTGCTTCCTGTTTGCCAGCCAGTTCTCTATCCACATCAATACTGAACCCCCAATGCCGTGTGCTTTAAGTTTGTATACTAATCTCTTATGTGGGACCTTGTCGAAAGCCTTCTGGAAGTCCAGATACACCACGTCCACTGGTTCTCCCCTATCCACGCTACTAGTTACATCCTCGAAAAATTCTATAAGATTCGTCAGACATGATTTACCTTTCGTAAATCCATGCTGACTTTGTCCAATGATTTCACCACTTTCCAAATGTGCTGCTATCCCATCTTTAATAACTGACTCTAGCAGTTTCCCCACTACCGATGTTAGACTAACTGGTCTGTAATTCCCCATTTTCTCTCTCCCTCCCTTCTTAAAAAGTGGGGTTACGTTTGCTACCCGCCAATCCTCAGGAACTACTCCAGAATCTAAAGAGTTTTGAAAGATTATTACTAATGCATCCACTATTTCTGGAGCTACTTCCTTAAGTACTCTGGGATGCAGCCTATCTGGCCCTGGGGATTTATCGGCCTTTAATCCATTCAATTTACCCAACACCACTTCCCGACTAACCTGGATTTCACTCAATTCCTCCAACTCCTTTGACCCGCGGTCCCCTGCTATTTCCGGCAGATTATTTATGTCTTCCTTAGTGAAGACGGAACCAAAGTAGTTATTCAATTGGTCCGCCATATCCTTGTTCCGCATGATCAACTCACCTGTTTCTGACTGCAAGGGACCTACATTTGTTTTAACTAATCTCCTTCTTTTCACATATCTATAAAAAAATTTGCAGTCAGTTTTTATGTTCCCTGCCAGTTTTCTTTCATAATCTAATTTTTCCTTTCCTAATTAAGTCCTTTGTCCTCCTCTGCTGGTCTCTGAATTTCTCCCAGTCCTCTGGTATGCTGCTTTTTCTGGCTAATTTGTACGCAACATCCTTCGCTTTGACACTATCCCTGATTTCCCTTGTTATCCACGGATGCACTACCTTCCCTGATTTATTCATTTGCCAAACTGGGATGAACAATTTTTGTAGTTCATCCATGCAGTCTTTAAATGTCTTCCATTGCATATCCACCGTCAACCCTTTTAGAATTAATTGCCAGTCAATCTTGGCCAATTCACGTCTCATACCCTCAAAGTTACCTTTCTTTAAGTTCAGAACCATTGTTTCTGAATTAACAATGTCACTCTCCATCCTAATGAAGAACTCAACCATATTATGGTCACTCTTGCCCAAGGGGGCACGTACAACAAGACTGCTGACTAACCCTTCCTCATTACTCAATACCCAGTCTAAAATAGCCTGCTCTCTCGTTGGTTCCTCTACATGTTGATTTAGATAACTATCCTGCATACATTCCAAGAAATCCTCTTCCTCAGCACCCCTGCCAATTTGATTCACCCAATCTATATGTAGATTGAAGTCACCCATTATAACTGTTTTGCCTTTGTCGCACACATTTCTAATTTCCTGTTTGATACCATCTCCAACTTCACTACCACTGTTAGGCGTAACATAATATATACTCGGGGTGTGGTCTCACCAGGTCTCCTCATAGGTTCCTCTATCCCCAACCATCTAACGCCCCCAAGAATCACAATGGGGAGCTGGAATGTTGTCTATCTTGCTGCGTAGGGATCACCTCATTTCCTGAGAACTGGAAGTGGAACTGACCCCTCTTCTGACCTTTGTATCGAAGTAAGGACATCGATGAAGCATGAGAAGGCATAGTACCTACGATAAAATCCTGAGACACTAATGTCTCAAGTCTGGAGAGCAGAGTACAGTTCTGTGTTCATAGCTACTTGGGATGAACCAGGACTTTAGTTTAGTCTATTGTCACGTATACCGAGGAACAGAGAAAAGCTTTTGTTGCATGCTATCCAGTCAGGTGAAAGACAATACATGATTACAATTGAGGCATTCAGTGTACCAGATGCATGATAAGGGAATAACGTTTAGTGTAATATAAAGCCAGTCCAATTAAAGATAGTCCGAGGGTCTCCAAATGAGGTGAATATTAGGTAGACAAAAGTGCTGGAGAAACTCAGCGGGTGCAGCAGCATCTATGGAGCGAAGGAAAAAGGCAACGTTTAGGGCCGAAACCCTTCTTCAGACTGATGCTTCAGGTGAATATTAGTTCAGGACTGCTCTCTAGTTGTGGTAGGATGGTTCAGTTGACTGATAATTGGATGGTTCAGTTGTCTGATAACAGCTGGGTTGAAACTGTCCCTGAATTTGGGACAGAATGCAGATATATATTCGGGGTGTGGTCTCACCAGGGCTCTGTACACCTGCAGTAGGATCTTCTTGCTCCTAAACTCTAATCTTCTCGCAATGAAGGCCAACATGCCTTCATTGCATTAGCTTTCTTCACTGCCTGCTGTGCCTGCGTGCTTACATTCAGTGACTGATGTACAGGACACCCAAGTCTCGTTGCGCCTCCCTTTTTCATAAGCTGACACCATGCAGATAATTATCTGCCTTCCTGTTCTTGCCACCAAAGTGGATAACCTCACATTTATCCACATTATACTGCCATGCATCTGCCCACTCACCCAACCTATCCTGCAGCCTCATAGCATCCTCCTCGCAGCTCACACTGCCACCCAGCTTTGTGTCATCCGCAAACTTGGAGATGTTACATTTAATTTTCTCGTCTAAATTGTTAATATATATTGTAAATAACTGGGGTCCCAGCACTGAGCCTTGCTGCACCCCACAAGTCACTGCCTGCCATTCTGAAAAGGACTCGTTAATTCCTGCTCTTTGCCTCCTGTCTTCCAACCAGTTATCTATCCATGTCAATACCCTACCCCCAATACCATGTGTTCTAAATTTGCATACTAATATCTTGGGTGGGACTTTGTCAAAGGCTTTTTGAAAGTCCAGGCACACCAAATCCACTGGCTCTCCCTTATCCATTCTACTTGTCACATCCTCAAAAAATTCCAGATGATTACTCAAGCGTGATTTCCCCTTCATAAATCTATGCTGACTTTGACTGAATCTGTCGGTAGACAAAAATGCTGGAGAAACTCAGAATCAAGGGATATGGGGAGAAGGCAGGCACGGGTTATTGTTTGGGGACGATCACAATTCAGGGCAACGTAATGCTTAAGTTTAAGATGGCTGCAATACAGGCCTGGCAGAGCAAAAAAGACACCCAGCAACTGGTGATGTCCATGAATCGCAGACTTCAAGCAGTCATTGCATGCAAAGGATATGCAACAAAATACTAAACATGACTACTTTCATTGCTGTGTCCCAAACATTATGGTGCCCTGAAATGGGGGGGGCTATGTATAAACACTGCTGTAATTTCTACATGGTGAAACCAAAATGTATAAAAATGGCCTTTATTAAAATCTGACAATGTGCACTTTAACCACATGTGATTTTTTTCTATCACAATTCTCAAATTGTGGAGTACAGAGGCAAATAAATAAATGATGGGTCTTTGTCCCAAACATTGTGGAGGGCACTGTAAATCCTCTTTTTCTTGATTCCCCTACTCTGAGTAAAAGCTTCTGTGCATCTACCCTATCTACCCCCTTCATGATATTATACACCTCAATAAGATCACTCTTCATTGAACACTTGCCCCTATACCTCCTCCCTTACCTCCTTCCAGGGACTCCAACAGTCCGTCGATGTTCACCTGCACCTCCATTAACCTCATCCTCTGCATCAATAGACAATAGACAATAGACAATAGGTGCAGGAGTAGGCCATTTGGCCCTTCGAGCCAGCACCGCCATTCAATGTGATCATGGCTGATCATCCCCAATCAGTACCCCATTACTGCCTTTTCCCCATATCCCCTGACTCCACTATTTTTCAGAGCCCTATCTAGCTCTCTCTTGAAAGCATCCAGAGAACCTGCCTCCACCGCCCTCTGAGGCAGAGACCACTTCACAATCCTCATCACAATGCGGCCTCCTGTTCATCGGTCAGAGTTGCCAACAGTTTAGACAAAGACGTGCTTGTGCCGGATATACTGGTGCCTAAATATTTTAACTATCCTTCCCATTCCCACATTGTCCTTTCTGTCCTGGGTCTCCTGCATGGCCAGAGCGAGGCCACATGTAAACTGGAGGAACAGCACCCAGCAGTGGGAACATTTGATTCCCCAAAGTTAGCTAACTTCTAACAACTTCTCTCCCGCCCTATACTTCACCTCTCCCTCCCTTCTGCCCCACCGAGACTCATGCCGATTTATTCCCTCCCCCGCCACTTACGTTCCTTCCTCTAGCTTTAAAACTTGCAACATTTCAATCCTTTTGGCTCACATCTTTTCTCATCTCTGGCCTTTGTCCTACCATCTGCCAATCAAAAACCCACCCTCACCTATCACCTGCGCTGCTTTGTCCTCCCCTCCTCTCTTCGAGCTTTCTCCCCACCCCAACAACTGTCTGACGAAGAGACTGGACCCGAAATGCCATCTACCCACGTTCACCAGGGATGCTGCCTGACCCGCTGAGTTACTCCTGCACTTTGTGTCTATCTTTTTCATAAACAAGCATCTGCAGTTTTCTCTACTTCTATGCTTAATACCCTGACCAATGAACTACAAAGTGCTGAAAGCCTTCTTGGCCAGCCTATCTTCCTGTGACGCCACTTTCAAGGAACTATGTACCTGCACTCCTAGATCCCTCTGCTCTACAACATCCCCAGAACCCTGACATTCACTGTGAAGCTCCTGCCCAACCCAGGTTTGACTTCCCAAATGTGTGCCTTGCATTTATCTGATTTAAACTCCATTAATCATACCTCAGCCCATTGCCCAACTGATCAAGAACCTGCTGTAATTTCTGATAAACACCTTTAATATCTACGAACTGCTTTAATGTTACCTGCAAACTTGGTAATCATGCCTTGCACATCTCATTCAAATCGCTGATATAAACCCCTAATAGGAATGGGCCCAGCACTGATCACTGAGGCACACCACTAGTCACACGACTTCAGTCCAAAAAACAACCTTCCACTACACCCTCTGCATCCTTCCATGAAGCAAATTTTCTATCCAGTCGCTAGATCCCATGCAATCGCAGCTTCCAGATCAGCCTACCATGCGGAATATTATCAAATGCCTTTCTGAAGACCATATAGATAACATCTATGGCTATACCCTCATCTTCATGGTTACATCTTCAAAAACTCAGATTTGTGCGACACCATCTCCCATGTGCAAACTACAGATGCTAATTAATACACAAAATGGCACAAAGTGCTGGAGTAACTCAGCAGGCCGGGCAGCATCACTGGACAACATGGATATGTGACGTTTCAAGTTGGGACTGACTGAAGAAGGATCCCAACCCGAAACACCACCTTTCCACTTTCTCCAGAGATGCTGCCTGACCCGCTGAGTTACTCCAGCACTTTGTGTCGTTTCAACTTAAAACATGGCGCCAATGGCGCTGTTTTGCATAAACGAGCCCTTGTTCAGCAGCTGCCACACCATCCGGTTTACGCAGCCGTTGTTGTGGCTCACGTTGTAGCCCCAGACCAACAGAGCTTTCTTCAGGCTACCGCAACCGACAGGATTCACTATCAACATGGGGCTTCCTTCCCTCTCACTAGCTGCTGCTTCTTCTTCCTGTCAGCTGTCGCTTTGACCACTCCCCCCTCAATTGCTGCTTCCTCCCCTTTCTCCCCCGGAGTCAAGGTGGAAGGTGCCAGCGGCCGTGGGGGAGAAGGAGGCAGCGTATTAGACTAAGTGATGGGTAAAGGAGGAGGCAGCTGTGGAGGGGATAGCGGCTGAGTGGCTAACAGGAAGAAGCGGCAACTGGTGAGAGGGAAGGGAGGCACACGGAGACCGTGCGCATCCTGTCAGTGGGGACGGTCTGATGAAAGCGCTGACGGATAGTGGCTACAATTGTGTCTACCGGATTGTGTGGCAGTTGAAGTTAAAGGGCTGGCTGGTGCACCTTGTGGGAGTTGTGGCCACTCGGTCAGAATTGCTCTTCACAGCGACGCTCTTATATCTATGAAGCAGACGTGAAGCCCTCATCATCCTCCTGTTGCAATAACACAGGTCATGAATGAAACAGGGCCACATATTGCAAATTGTTTATGTAAGTATGAGTTAACGTAGGTTGCCTATAATGCAAGTTCAGTATTGATATATGTTATCCTTCAGAATATTCTCCAATACCTTGCCTAGAAGAGATGGTTAGACTCACTGGTCTATAGTTCCCAAGATTTTTCTTGCAGCTCTCCTTAAATAAAGGCACATCAGTTTTTAGATCGAGAGGAGGTGGTGCTGAGGCTCTTGAAGAACATTAAGGTGGATAAGTTCCCAGGGTCTGTTGGGGTCTGTCCAGGTTATTCAGGGAGGCAAGAGACGTGATTGCGGTCGTGTCTTCCTAACTTGATTGAGTTTTTTGAGGAGATGACGAAGGAAAGTGATGAAGGTAGGCAGTGGATGTTGCGTGCATGGATATTATGTAATGCTTTTGATAAGGTTCCTCATGATAGGCTGATCCAGAACACTAAGATGTTTATTAAGAGGTTTTTAGATGGGCACATAGAAGAGCAGGGAACAGAGGGATATGGATCATGTACAGATGAGAACAATGTAATGGCATCATGTTCAGCACAAGCATTGTGAGCTGAAGGGCCCATTCCTGTGCTGTACTGTTCTATGTTGTATATTCTTACTGCCTCAGCATCCTACATTGATCTTGAGGCTTTTGGTGAAGGAGGAACCTAAAATGAACCTGCCCTATTGACATTCAAGGACACATGTTCTATTAGCCACCCTCATCCTCACCTCACACCCTTACTAATCAAGACCTATCAATCTCTGCTTTAAAAATACCCAAAGATTTGGCCTCCACCGTCGACTGTTTCTTCTCTAGCTTCTCACTGTGTTCGTGGATTTATCTGATCTGGTCCTGGAGATTTATGAGACTCCTTCTTACGTTAGGACGTCCAGCACCTCCTTAACTGAAATACGGATTATCCTCAAGATTTATCCTTCCATTAGAAGTCCAAAGATCCCAAGTCTCCATGTCTCTCTCCACGGTAAAAACAGAGGAGAAATTCCCATTGAAGACCTTGCCCATCTCCTGCAGCTCATAGAAACATAGAAACATAAACATAGAAAGTAGGTGCGAGAGTAGACCACCAGGTCCGTCGAGCCCGCACCGCCATTCGCTCATGGCTGAACACTAAACAGACACACTTACCCACAAACAGTAGACACAAGACACAGAACACAAGCTCAACAGAGATGATCGCTTTGGTTTCTATGGGGCCCTATTCTCTCTTAGTTTAATTTAGTTTAGTTTAGTTTAGAGATACAGCATGGAAACAGGCCCTTCGACATATCGCATCTGCAATGACCAGCGATCACCTGTACACTAGTTCTATCCTACACACTAGGGATAATTTCAGAAGCCAATTAATCTACAAACCTGCATGCCTTTGGGATGTGGGAGGAAACCGGAACACTCAGGGAAATCCATGTGGTCACAGGGAGAACGTACAAACTGTACAGATAGCATCTGTAGTCAAGATCAAACCCGGGTCTCTGGCATTGTAAGGCAGCAACTCTACTGCTGAGCCAATGTGACGCCCTCTCTAGTCACCCTCTTTCCCTTAATGTACTTATACAATCTCTTCAGATTTCCCTTAATATCTTCTGCCAGAACTATCTTCTGACCCCTTCTTGGCCTCTGGATTTCCTTCTTCATTATGTTCTGAAGACTTCCAGGGAAACACGATCACAGCTACCCATCCCATGTCTCCTTCTTTTTCCTGGCCAGAGCTTAATTTTCAATCATCATCCAGCTTCTTGATGCCCACCTGCCTTGCCCCTTACTCTAACAAAGGGCATGCATGTCTTGAACACTTGCATCATACTCTTAAAAGCATCCCACGTTTCCAACATTCTGCAATGTTCAGCACAAACATAGTAGGCTGGAAGGCCCGTTCCTGTGCTGTACTGTTCTATGTGTCGGAAAGAACTGCAGATGCTGGTTTAAATCAAAGGTAGACACAAAATGCTGGAGTAACTCAGCGGGACAGGCATATCTCTGGAGAGAAGGAATGGGTGTCAGTGAGACGTCACCCATTCCTTCTCTCCAGAGATGCTGCCTGTCCCACTAAGTTACTACAGCATTTTGTGAAAGAAGGGTCTCGACCTGAAACGTCACCCGTTCCTTCGCTCCATAGATGCTGCTGCACCCGCTGAGTTTCTCCAGCATTTTTGTGTACCTTACATTTACTTCAAGGTCATTTATAAATATCACCAACATCAAAGGGCTCAGCACAGATCCCTGCAGAACTCCATTGGTGAAAGATCTCCAGCCAAAGTATCTACCTTCCTCCACAACTCTCTGTCTTCCATGAATATGCCAGTTCTGAATCCATACAACCATGTCATCATGAATCCCAATCATCTTAATTTTCTGGATCAGTCTACCATGAGGGACTTTATCAAAAGCCTTATGAAAATCCATGTATACAACATCCACCACCCTACCTTCTTCAATTTCCTTCGTCGTCTCCTTAAAAATTCAATCAAGTTAGTAAGATAATGTGCTCAAATACTTCTTATTAACCATTAAGGCTTTTGAATTGAAAACTTACTTCCATCGGGGTCTTCTGAAGGTATGTCAACTTCATCAGTCTTGCCTTCAATTGGAGGTTCCGGAGAGGGCATGACCGGATCCTGACCATTAAAACAGGAAGCAGAGCCAGTTAACGATATGATGCAACAGATTGCTGAGAGATTTAATTTCCTAATCTGGACTCTGAAATGATGAGTAGTGATGATTTAGATAAGATTTTTTTAATTTCAATGTGCCAGGTGGCAAATATGTAAGTGTAAAATTACATGCAGTTTAACAGTAGTAAAATAAGAACAAACCTCATCGCAGTGTTTGGGTGGAAAGAAACACTATCCTTTTAATGTCACCAAATCTGTTCCTCAACAAAATTAATAAACTAATAAATAAAATGACTTGATTTTAGAAGTATTTTTGTAGGATTTGGTACACTATCACAAACTCATGTCTCAAGGTGGAGAAGATTTAAGAATAGAGACACATTTCAGAGCAGGCTCAGAAAGCTTTGTTACTTGAAACCCTCAAGTAACAAAGTCCTCTTCCTACTAAACATCAAAGCAGTTTGCTATTACAAACAAAATAGTTGGAATATCAATGGAGCACTGCAAAATTGTGTCGGATTCAGGGGGAGAATGTGACAAATAGTAATGAAGGTTCCATGAGTGACCCTTATGTATAACCATGCGAAAACTAAATGCACAAATCAGAGACAAACTGTGTGCAAACATCTAACCTTACATAATACCACAAAGGAGACAATTTCTCTATCAAGTCCATGCCAGCAGACCAATCCCATTCCCTCTCTGTTTATTTCCTTGTACCCCCAACTTATTCTTTCTCAAATGCTCACTAAAACGCATTCATGGAAATATAACTTTATTACGATTTATCACATTTACTAAACTGATTGCTGAACAATGGGGAGAATGTGTAAACTCCACATTAATAGCATCCAAGGTCAGGATTGAATCTGGGTCCCTGAAGCAGCGAGGCAGTAGCACTAACTGCTGCACAAGTGTACCACTTGTCTACTGTCATAGGTGCTGCCAACATTTATAGCCCATGCCTAGTTATCCTTGAGAAGGTGATGGCAAACCACCTTTGCAAACCTCTGTTGAAGAAACTCCCATTCTGATACTGGAATTTGAGTTGGAAGACTTGGAGACAAAAATGAACTATTTTGAAGGAAGAATGGTGACTCTGGAGGGGAAAGTAAAACAGGGCTTTTTCTATGCATTGCCTTTTGTATGTAGGAATCATTGATTTGGAAGATATCCAAGCCATGTTAAGTAACTGCATTTTGCAGATGGTACACATCGAAGGCACGGTGTGCAGCAGACGAATGATTGAATACGATGTGGTGGATGGGGTGCTTTTCAAGTAGACTGCTTTATTCTGGATGCTGCTGAGCTTTTAGAGAATATGTCATTATCCTTTCAATGGGCATTGTTGAAGGCGGAATGGCTTTGGAGAGTAAGTATGGGAGTCACTCACCACAGAATACCCCGCTCCGACGTCTTCTTGCAGCCACATTAATTACGTGTATTATTCTGTTTGGTTTCTGGTCATTGATGAACCCAGGATGTTGACTGGGAAGGGAATGTCTTTTAATGTCCCCATTGAGTGGTCAGATTCTCTCATTCGAGATGGCCAGTGCTTGGTATAAATGTAATTTGTCAACGCTAGATGTTATCATGTCCTTGGTACATAGAGGCATGGACAATATTTCACAATAATTTCTATGATAATGCAAATGAAATTGAACATTGGGCAACCATCAGCAAGGAGCCATGATCTCAACCACACCATGGAAGGAAAGTGAAACAGCTGAAGATGGTTGGGCAAGCACGTTGCTCTAAGAAACTCCTGTCGCTATGTTCTTGGGTTGAGATGGGTAACCGCGAGATGACTAATGGCCATGCAACCAGCTTCACTCTAACTAATAAAGATTTTCAATAAATTGCAGCAAAGAATGTTATCTGGACTCCTTGAGTGAGACTTGGACAAAAAGTACCTTGATGTGAATAGTAAGAACATGCACTTTGCCTCCAAAAATCAATTATTTGGCATTGTTTAAATAAACATAGAAACATAGAAAATAGGTGCAGGAGTAGGCCATTCGGCCCTTCGAGCCTGCACCGCCATTCAATATGATCATGGCTGATCATCCAACTCAGTATCCTGTACCTGCCTTCTCTCCATACCCCCTGATCCCTTTAGCCACAAGGGCCACATCTAAATCCCTCTTAAATATAGCCAATGAACTGGCATCAACTACCTTCTGTGGCAGGGAGTTCCAAAGTTTCACCACTCTCTGTGTGAATTATTTTTTCTCATCTCGGTCCTAAAGGATTTCCCCTTTATCCTTAAACTGTGACCCCTTGTCCTAGACTTCGCCAACATCGGGAACAATCTTCCTGCATCTAGCCTGTCCAACCCCTTAAGAATTTTGTAAGTTTCTATAAGATCCCCCCTCAATCTTCTAAATACTAGCGAGTACAAGCCGTGTCCATCCAGTCTTTCCTCATATGAAAGTCCTGACATCCCAGGAATCAGTCTGGTGAACCTTCTCTGTACTCCCTCTATGGCAAAAATGTCTTTCCTCAGATTTGGAGACCAAAACTGTACGCAATATACCAGGTGTGGTCTCACCAAGACCCTGTACAACTGCAGTAGAATCTCCCTGTTCCTATACTCAAATTATTTTGTTATGAATGCCAACATGCACCTGCATGCCTACTTTCAATGACTGCTGTACCATGACACCCAGGTGTCGTTGCATCTCCCCTTTTCCTAATCAGCCACCATTTAGGTAATAGTCTACTTTCCTGTTTTTGCCACCAAAGTGGATAACCTCACATTTATCCACATTATACTGCATCTGCCCACTCACCCAGCCTATCCAAGCCATCTTGCAGTCTCATACCCTCAAAGTTACCTTTCTTTAAGTTCAGAACTCTTGTTTCTGAATTAACAATGTCACTCTCTACACTAATGAAGAACTCAACCATATTATGGTCACTCTTGCCCAAGAGGCCACGCACAACAAGACTGCTAACTAACCCTTCCTCATTACTCAACACCCAGTCGAGAATAGCCTGCTCTCTCGTTGGTTCCTCTACATGTTGGTTTAGAAAACTATCCCACATACATTCCAAGAAATCCTCTTCCTAAGCACCCCTGCCAATTTGATTCACCCAATCTATATGTAGATTGAAGTCACCCATTATAACTGTTTTACCTTTGTTGCACACATTTCTAATTTCCTGTTTTGATGCCATCCCCAACTCCACTACTACTTTTAGGTGGCCTGTACACAACACCCACTAGCGTTTTCTGCCCCTTAGTGTTTCGCACCATATCGATTCCACATCCTCCAAGCTAATGTCCTTCCTTTCCATTGCGTTAATCTCCTCTCTAACCAGCAACACTACCCCACCACCTGAAAGAATGCAATCAGTTGATCAGATTGAATATGTCCCGATCTTTGTGGACATATCTTGGCAATTTGTAACTCGGAGTAACTCAATTTGGTGCCTAGGCCGGGTGAGACAGCCGATCTCACCTCACTGAAGGGTGCCAGAAAATCGGTGGTGGACCTGTAGGATACCTGACCATAGAGACGAAGCTAGGTCTGATGCAGAAGTCTATAGATTTGAAGAACGGATATTTACTAGCCCCAGTGCAGGCATCAAGAGTTTGAACCAAAACCGGTTTCTTGTGTTCCTGAATGTCAATGGGGCAGGTTCATTTTAGGTCCCTCCTTTACCCAAAAGCCTTAAGATCAACATGGGAGGGATGCAGAGGCAGTAGGAACATAGAACATAGAACAGTACAGCACAGGAACGGGCCCTTCAGCCCACAATGCTTGTGCCGGACATGATGCGTAGTTAAATTGATCTCATCTGCCTGTACATGATGCATATCCCTCCATTAAAAATTATTTTAAACACCACTATTGTATCTGCTTCCACCACCACAACTGCCAATGCACTCTGTGTAAAAATCCTGCCCCGGACATTGCCATTAAAGTTTCCCCCCTCACCTTTTAGCTATGCCCTCTAGTGTTGGACATTTTCACCCTGGGACAAAGGTTCTAACCATCTTCCCTATCTCTGCCTCATAATTTTATATATATCTATCGTCTCCCTCAATGACCGCCATTCCAGAGAAAATAATCCAAATCTATCTAACCTCTCCCTTCAGCTGAAGATATCTAATTTAGGCAGCATTCTGGTACAAATCCTCTGCCCCCTCTCCAAAGCCTCCACATCTTTCCTGTAATGGGGTGGACAAAACTATACGTTATACTCAAAATGTGGCCTAAACAAGGGCCTACAGAGCTGCATCAAGACTTCCTGACATAATGAATGCCCCTATCAATGAAGGCAAGCATACCATCAAATACGATGCTACCACCCTATTATGCTGCACTTTTAGAGAGCAATGAATTTTGAATTCAAGATTTCTCTTCACATCAATACTGTTAAGGGTTTTGCCATTAACCCTATCCTTAAATTCAATCTCCCAAAGTGCAACACCTCCACTTACTTGGGTTAAATTCTATCTGCCATTTCTACGCCTATTTCTGCAGCTGATCCATATACCACTGTATCTTCTGACAACATGCATCGCTATATTTAAGAGGGAGTTAGATGTGGCCCTTGTGGCTAAAGGGATCAGGGGGTATGGAGAGAAGGCAGGTACAGGATTCTGAGTTGGATGATCAGCCATGATCATATTGAATGGCGGTGCAGGCTCGAAGGGCCGAATGGCCTACTCCTGCACCTATTTTCTATGTTTCTATGTTTCTAACATTTCTCACTACAGGTATCTGCAATTCCTCCAATTTTAGTGTCCTCAGCAAACATACTCACCAACCCATCTACATTTACGTCTAGGTCATTTATATAGATATCACAAACATCAGAGGTCCCAGCATAGATCCTGAGGAACTCCACTGGTCACAGAACCCTAGCCTGAATATCTACCTCCCACCGCAACCCAGTTTTGTATTAATAAGCCAGTGCTGATTCTATATGACTAAGTCATACGACTAATACATCATAATCTTCCAGATTAGTTTACCATGAGGGATTTTATCAAAAGCTTAACAAAAATCTATGCATACAACATCTATCACCCTACGTTCATCAGGAATAGAGTATCTGTCAGTGCAAGTTGGAGTTTACTTCTAAGTAAACATGATGAACAATACCTGGCCTGCAGGAAATTATACTTTACTCTCTTTTGAATATCTTAGTTTAGTTCATTGTCACGTGCACTGAGGTACAATGAAAAGCTTTTTTTTGCGTACTAACCAGTCAGCCAAAAGACAACACATGATTACAATCGATCCATTTCTAGTGTAGATACATGATAATAGAATAACGTGTGGTGGAAGGTAAGCCAGCAAGTCAGATCAAGGTGTGTAAGAAGGAACAGCAGATGCAGAATTAAACCAAAGATAGACACAAAAAGCCCCTGTTCATGCCCCCAGGATGCAGACTCAGTGGGACAGGCAGCATCTCTGGAGAGAAGGAATGGGTGACGTTTCGGGTCGAGATTGATTGAGTGTAAAGAAGGGTTTTGATCCAAAACGTCACCCATTCCTTCTCTCCAGAGATGCTGCCTGAGTTACTCCAGCTTTTTGTGTCTATCTTAAGTCAGATCAAGGATAGCTTTTCAGCTCTCTGGTTTTGGTAGGATGATAACAGCTGGGAAGAAACAGTCCCCAGAAGAAAGGAAAAAGGAGGAGGAGGAGCCCGAGGGCTGAGGGAGAGATAGGAAGGGGAGGAGACAGCAAGGGCTTACAAAATTGGGAGAATCCAATGTTCATGCCCCCAGGATGCAGACTCCCCAAGCGGAATATGAGGTGCTGTTCCTCTAGTTGCTCGCTCTGGCCATGGAGGAGACCCAGGACAGAGAGGTCGGATACGGAATGGGAGGGGGAGTTGAAGTGCTGAGCCACCGGGAGGTCAGGTTGGTTAATGCGGACCGAGCGGAGGTGTTCAGCGAAACGATCGGCAAGTCTCACCGATGTAGATCAGCTGACATCTAGAGCAGCGGATGCAATAGATGAGGTTGGAGGAGATGCAGGTCTTAAAATGTTAATTGCTTAGTTTAGAGATACACAACAGAAAACAAATTGATGTAAAAGAGTCCACTTTGAGAGCACCGATTTGAGTAGATGAGGTTAGAAGAGGTTCATTTGAACCCCTGTCTCATCTGGAAAGACTACTGGGGCCCTGAGAAGGATGTGAGGGAGGAGGTGTAGGGACATGTGCTGTACCTCCAGCAGTTGTAGGGGTAAGTATCTGGGGAGGAGGTGGTTTAGATGGGATGGGATGAGTAAAGCAAGGTGTTGCGGAGGGAATGTGTAGGAAGGAACTGCAGATGCTGTTTTAAACCGAAGATACACAAAAGCTGGAGTATCTCAGCGGGACAGGAAGCATCTCTGGAGAGAAGGAATGGGTGATGTTTCGGGTCGAGGCATCTGAAGAAGGGTCTCGACCTGAAACATCACCCATTCCTTCTCTCCAGAGATGCTGCCTATCCCACTGAGTTACTCCAGCATTTTGTGTCTGTTGCAGACAGAATGGTCTTTTTGTAAAGTGGAATGGTATCGGCATGGAAAGATGTGACTAATGGCGGGTTCACCCCCCACCCACCCCTTCCCATACTGACCATTCTGTCCTGGGCCTCCTCCATTACCAGAGTGAGACCGCACACAGTGAGCAGCAGGCCAGGACACTCCAGCAAGCAGGCCCGACTCACCCGGAATGCCCGCCGCAGACTGATGACAAAGGACTCGTCCAGTAGGCCCTCCTCGCCCACTGCGGACGCGGAATCGGTCCCGAGCCACTGCCGTCGATGGGAACTGTGCCACCGAGATAAAGTGTAAATTTTCCCCCAGTGTCTGTAGGATAGTGTTAATGTGTGGGGATCGCTGGTCGGGGCGGACTTGGTAGGCTGAAGGGCCTGTTTCCGCGCTGTATCTCTAAACTAAACTAAACTGGATAGGACTGTTCGGTACTTTTGGAACTGTCGGCAAATAAAGCTTTTCACTGTATCTGTGACAATAAAGTATCTTTCATTCATTCATTCATTCATTCATTCATTCATTCATTCATTCATTCATTCACACGCAAATTAAAGGAAAGCACATATTCGACTCGGGCAGTTTACAAGTGGTACACCAGTATGAACATTGAATTGGCCCATTTTAGGTAACAACCCAACCACCTCCACCACTTTGTTCTCCACTCTCTTCCCTGTGCCTCACCCGTGTGCACACATTTCTCCCACTATCCCATGACTCATTGCCCCTATCCCCTTCCACCTATTTCCCTTCCTTTGGCTTCACATTCACTCCTTTCCCTCCTCATCTTGCACCCTTCTGTCTCCTTTTTATCTCCTTTTGTTCATGCATCTGCCAATCAAAAATCCCTTCACCAGTATCCACCTATCATTTGTGTGGGAAGGAACTGCAGATGCTGGATTACACTGAAGACAGACACAAAATGCTGGAGTAACTCAGCGGGATAGGCAGCATCTCTGGATAGAAGGAATGGGTGACTTTTTGGGTCAAGACCCTTCTTCAGACTGAGTCAGGGGAGAGGGAGACACAGAGATAAGGAAGGGTAAATTGTGTGAAAACGAGACATCAAAAGAGATAAGGTTCAAGGAAAATATAGAATAGATCATTGTTAACTAAGAGAAGTGACAACAAAGCAAACAGAGATAAAATGGAATCAGAGACAGTCAAACAGGTCGGAGAACTGGGAAGGGGGAGGATTGGAGAGAGAGGGAAAGCAAGAGTTACTTGAAGTTAGAGAAGTCAATATTCATAACGCTGGGGTGTTAGCTCCCAAGCGAAACACGAGGTGCTGTTTCTCTCAATTGGTGCTGGGCCTCACTCTGCATCTCTTTTGCTGTCTCGTTTTCACATACTTTACCCTTCCTTATCTCTGTGTCTCCCTCTCCCCTGACTCTCAGTCCAAAGAAGGGATTCAACCCGAAACATCACCCATTCCTTCTATCCAGAGATGCTGCCTGTCCCGCTGTTACTCTAGCATTTTGTGTCTATCCACATATCATTTGTCCTGGAAACATAGAAAATAGGTGCAGGAGGAGGCCTTTCGGCCCTTCGAGCCAGCACCGCCATTTATTGTGATCATGGCTGATCGTCCCCAATCAATAATCCGTGCCTGCCTTCACCCTATATCCCTTGATTCCACCAGCCCCTAGAGCTCTATCTAACTCTCTCTTAAACCCATCCAGTGATTTGGTCTCTACTGCCCTCTGTGGCAGGGAATTCCACAAATTCACAACTCTCTGGGTGAAAAAGCATTTTCTCACCTCAGTCTTAAATGGCCTCCCCTTTAATCTAAGACTATGGCCCCTGGTTCTGGACTCGCCCAACATTGGGAACATTTTTCCTGTATCTAGCTTGACCAGTCCTTTTATAATTTTATATGTTTCTATAAGATATCCCTTCATCCTTCTAAACTCCAGTGAATATAAGCCTAGTCTTTTCAATCTTTCCTCATGACAGTCCCGCCATCCCAGGGATCAATCTCGTGAACCTACGCTGCACTGCCTCAATCATAAGGATGTCCTTCCTCAAATTAGGAGACCAAAACTGTACGCAATACTCCAGATGTGGTCTCACCAGAGCCCTATCCTGCCTCCACCTCTTTTCCAGATTTGTTCCCCCAATACAATCAGTCCTGACCCGAAACATTACCTTTCCCTGTTCTCCTGAGATGCTGCCTGAAATGCTGAGTTACTCAGGCACTTTTTTTTTGTAAACCACTATCTACAGTTCCATGCAACTGCATGAACACATTAATTTCTACTAACTTGCATTGCTAATCTTCCCTTCTCAGGGAGATTTATATATTCATATAACAATTTTTACAGCACGGAAACAGGCCATCTCGACCCTTCTAGTCCGTGCCGAACACATAATCTCCCCTAGTCCCATATACCTGCGCTCAGACCATAACCCTCCATTCCTTTCCCATCCATATAACTATCCAATTTATTTTTAAATGATAAAAACGAACCTGCCTCCACCACCTTCACTGGAAGCTCATTCCACACAGCTACCACTGTCTGAGTAAAGAAGTTCCCCCTCATGTTACCCCTAAACTTCAGTCCCTTAATTCTCAAGTCATGTCCCCTTATTTGAATCTTCCCTACTCTCAGTGGGAAAAGCTTTTCCACGTCAACTCTGTCTATCCCTCTCATCATTTTAAAAACCTCTATCAAGTCCCCCCTTAACCTTCTGCGCTCCAAAGAATAAAGCCCTAACTTGTTCAACCTTTCTCTGTAACTTAGTTGCTGAAACCCAGGCAACATTCTAGTAAATCTCCTCTGTACTCCTCTGTACTCTCTCTATTTTGTTGACATCCTTCCTATAATCTTCAAGAGAGTATATAATTCATTTAATGAACTAGATTAAAAATATACAGATATTAAAACCCACAGAGAAACCTTGGGTTAAATACTCATTATCTCTGTGCTACAAATGTTAATGATTTGTTGATTGAACCAGTTAGCCTTGAAGCAGTGCTTCACATAACAGTTAGATGTATTTATTTTTTTAATTATAGGTTGAAGGTGGGAAACATATGCGGAACGAAAGTATATTTAATCAATGTACAAATGTTAACATTCACTATTGGAAGATATTATCTATTGTCTATATTATTACTTACCATGTGCCTTTGGCAGGTCAAAGGAACAAGTCTGTGGCAGCGTTTATGGACCAACAACTTGCAGTTGATACACTTGTAACCTTGCCTGCCGAGACCCCATATCCTTTCACTGCAGTATCCACAGTAGGCCTTCTGTGAATAAGAAAACAACTGTTATTCATTCCAATTCCATTACGACAAGTTTCCTTGTTCTATACAAGTGAGCCTATCAACATTTTGTAAATGAAAATCGCCTTATCATACAATAGCCATTGTTGATCTGAATCTTGTACAAGAAAAAATGTCTCCGATGTGCTGCCGTTCAGACTGCAATTAGTAACAAAATCCTGTCAGAATTGAAACTTAACTGAGAAATGAAACAGTAGTAAATTGGAGTTGGTGACAGCAAAATTAAAAAAAAATCTGTACAGGTTCCAACCCGAGATACCACCTACCCATGTTCTCCAGAGGTGCTGCCTGACCCGCACTTACTCCGCACTTTGTCATTTTTTTATAAACCAGCATCTGCAATTCCTTGTGTCTCTTTTTTTAATCTTTAACCATCAGAAGCTCCTTTCATCTAATTAGAAGTTTCTTGGTTTCTTGGTCCTCCAAAATATTCCAAATGGAATTTAAACTGTCTGAAGAATGGTCCTGACCTGAAACGTCACCTATCCATGTTCTTCGGAGATGTTGTTTGACCTGCTGATTACTCCAGCACTTTGTGTCCTTTTCTTTAAACAAAATTCCAACCTTATTTTGCTTTCATTCGAGTTGATTGGCGGCCACGCGCACATGCGCACTCACACACACACGCGCGCGAGACTTTGGAGGCTCAATCCAGCGCTAAATGCAGCTCAACTCTGCCTGTCTCACCGGGGTAACTACAGCCCTGGCTGGACTGACTGCATACCAGCGCTGCTTCTCCGCGCTGGCCATGTTTCCCGCAAGTCCAGGAAGGGCTAGAGGCTCACCTGGCGGCACAGGCAGAGTTGACCTGGTTTAGCACTGCATCTCTGCGCTGGCTGTGGGCCTGGGGGGCACCGCGCCGGTCTGACTACCGACCAAAGATCCTATAGCGGAGGATCTTTGCTGCCGACCTCTCTGGCCACCCGTGGAGGGGGCACTCGGGACAGCGCCGGAGACCCGGCCGGGATCGATCCTACCTGCGGATGAAGCGCAGGTCTGTGCCACGTCTCCCTCCTCCAATCACCGCACTCTATCCTCAGGCCCACCCCCCACCCCCACTCCTCCCTCTTCCAATCATCGCGCTGAATTATCATGTCCCACCCCCATTGCCTGCTAACCGACGTCTCTCTCGTCCTCGAACTTCAGTCCCACCCCCACTGTCTCGCAGAAAGCGGAGATTTCACCGGGTTTTAAAATCCTCATTACAAAAACTTGGGGGGGGATGTCCCCCACCTCTCAAAACATGGAGGGGACGTGTCCCCTCTGGCCTCCCCGGGTTTTCCGCCCCTGTCACCAGAGAAGACACCCAGCAACTGGTGATGTCTATGAATCGCAGCTTCAAACAGTCATTGCATGCAAAGGATATGCAACAAAATATTAAACATGACTACTTTCATTTACATGACATTGCTGTGTCCCAAACATTATGGTGAAACCAAAATGTGCAAAAATGGCCTTTACTAAAATCTGACAATATGCACTTTAACCACATGTGATTTTATTTCTATTACAAATAGCAAATTGTGGAGTACATATTGGAGGCAAATAAATAAATGATGGGTCTTTGTCCCAAACATTATGGAGGGCACTATAGAAAGATAGAAGTTGACAAATTGAACTCCAGACCTTAGAGCAAACATACGTGCAGGTAGAGTGTCGTACAGCATGGAGACAAATCCAACTTGCCCACACCAACCAACTTGCTCTGTCTACACTAGTTCAACCTGCCCATAACCCTCTAAACCTATTCTATCCATGTACCTGTCCAAATGTCTTGTAAATGTCATGATAGTACCTGCCTCAACTACCTCCTTTGGCAGCTCATTCCATATACCCACCACCCTTTGTGCACAAGAGTTGCTCTTCGTGTTTCTATTGACTCTCCTCCTCCCCACCCCCTCACCTTATAATTATGTCCTCTTAGAGTCATAGAGTGTTACCGTGTGGAAACAGGCTCTTCGGCCTAACACGCCCACACCAGCCTAAAATGTCCCAGCTACACTAGTCCCACTTGCCTGCGCTTGGTCCATATCATTCCAAACCTATCCTATCCATGTACCTGTCTAACTGTTTCTTAAACAATGAGATAATCCCAGCTTCAACTCCCTTCTCTGGCAAGCAGCTGTTCCTTACACCCATCACCCATTGCGTGAAAAAGTTACCCCTCGTATTCCTATTAAATATTTTCCCCTTCACCTTGAACCTATGTCACTGGTCCTCGATTCCCCTATTCTGGGCAAAGGACTTTTTGCATCTACCCGATCAATTCTTCTCATGATTTTGTATACCTCTATAACAAGGGCTCCCAACATGGGGTAAATTTCACCTACCCAGGTGGCAAATGTGTACATATTTTTTCTCATTGACTGACTCTGTTTGGTTCTGGTATTCTGTTCATCATTAGTTGTTCATAAATAAATGAAATAACATTGTTATGTGCTATTAAAGTTGCCAGGGGTAAACGGGACGAAAAAGGTTGGGAACCCCCTGCTCGATAAGATCTCCCCTCCTGTGCTCCATGGAATAGAGATCCAGCATACTCAACAGTTCCCAATAACTCACACCCTCTAGTCCTGGCAACATCCTTGTAAATCTTTTCTGAACACTTTCAAGCTTGACAATATCTTTCCTATAACATGGTGTTCTGAACTGAACACAATATTCTAAATGCAGTCTCACCAACGTCTTATACAACTGCAACATGACCTCCCAACTTCTATACTCAATACTCTGACTGATGAAGGCCAATGTTCCAAAAGCCTTTTTGACCACCTAATTAGCCAGAAAAAGCAGCCTACCAGAGGACTGGGAGAAATTCAGAGTCCAGCAGAGGAGGACAAAGGGCTTAATTAACAAAGGGGAAATAGATTATGAAAGAAAACTGGCAGGGAACATAAAAACTGACTGCAAACGTTTTTATAGATATGTGAACAGAAAAAGATTAGTTAAAACAAATGCAGGTCCCTTGCAGTCAGAAACAGGTGAATTGATCATGGGGAACAAGGACATGGCAGACCAATTGAATAACTACTTTGGTTCTGTTTTCTCTAAGGAAGACATAAATAATCTGCCGGAAATAGCAGGAGACTGGGGTCAAATGAGATGGAGGAACTGAGTCAAATCCAGGTTAGCCGGGAAGTGGTGTTAGGTAAATTGAATGGATTAAAGGCCGATAAATCCCCAGGGCCAGATAGGCTGCATCCCAGAGTACTTAAGGAAGTAGCCCCAGAAATAGTGGGTGCATTCGTGATAATTTTTGAAAACTCTTTAGATTCTGGATTAGTTCCAGAGGATTGGAGGGTAGCTAATGTAACCCCACTTTTTTAAAAGGGAGGGAGAGAGAAAACAGGGAATTACAGACCAGTTAGTCAAACATCGGTAGTGGGGAAACTGCTAGAGCCAATTATTGAAGATGGGATAGCAGCACATTTCGAAAGTGGTGAAATCATTGGACAAAGTCAGCATGGATTTATGAAAGGTAAATCATGTCTGACGAATTTTATAGAATTTTTCGAGGATGTAACTAGTAGAGTGGATAAGGGAGAACCAGTGGATGTGTTATATCTGGACTTTCAGAAGGCTTTCGACAAGGTCCCACATAAGAGATTAGTATACAAACTTAAAGCACACGGTATTGGGGGTTCAGTATTGATGTGGATAGAGAACTGGCTGGCAGACAGGAAGCAAAGAGTAGGAGTAAACGGGTCCTTTTCAGAATGGCAGGCAGTGACTAGTGGGGTACCGCAAGGCTCAGATCTGGGACCCCAGCTATTTACAATATATATTAATGATTTGGGCGAGCGAATTGAATGCAACATCTCCAAGTTTGCGGATGACACGAAGCTGGGGGGCAGTGTTAGCTGTGAGGGGGATGCTAGGAGGCTGCAAAGTGACTTGGATAGGCTGGGTGAGTGGGCAAATGCATGGCAGATGCATTATAATGTGGATAAATGTGAGGTTATCCACTTTGGTGGCAAAAACAGGAAAGTAGACTATTATCTGAATGGTGGCCGATTAGGAAAAGGGGAGATGCAACAAGACCTGGGTGTCATGGTACACCAGTCATTGAAAGTAGGCATGCAGGTTCAGCAGGCAGTGAAGAAAGCGAATGGTATGTTAGCATTCATAGCAAAAGGATTTGAGTATAGGAGCAGGGAGGTTCTACTGCAGTTGAACAGGGTCTTGGTGAGACCACACCTGGAGTATTACGTACAGTTTTGGTCTCCTAATCTGAGGAAAGACATTCTTGCCATAGAGGGAGTACAGAGAAGGTTCACCAGACTGATTCCTGGAATGTCAGGACTTTCATATGAAGAAAGACTGGATAGACTCGGCTTGTACTCGCTAGAAATTAGAAGATTGAGGGTGGATCTTATAGAAACTTACAAAATTCTTAAGGGGTTGGACAGGCTAGCTGCAGGAAGAATGTTCCCGATGTTGGGGAAGTCCAGAACAAGGGGTCACAGTTTAAGGATAAGGGAGAAATCTTTTAGGACCGAAATGAGAAAAACATTTTTCACACAGAGAGTGGTGAATCTCTGGAATTCTCTGTCACAGAAGGTAGTTGAGGCCAGTTCATTGGCTATATTTAAGAGGGAGTTAGATGTGGCCCTTGTGGCTAAAGGTATCAGGTGATATGGAGAGAAGGCAGGTACAGGATACTGAGTTGGATGATCAGGCATGATCATATTGAATGGCGGTGCAGGCTCGAAGGGCCGAATGGCCTACTCCTGCACCTATTTTCTATGTTTCTATATTTCGCTTGGGCAACTTACAGCCCAATGGTATGAATATTGATTTCCCTCAATTCAGTTTGCCCCAGCATTCCCTCTCCATCTTATCCCCCCCGAACCCAAGTCGCACTTGCTTCTCATTCTCACCCTACAAACAGCTTACAATGGCCTGTTTCCTTATCCATCAATACTTTTTTACATATCTTTCTTTCATTGTTCTTTATCTCTCCACATCACCGTCTATATGTCTCGTTTCCCTTATCCCTAACCAGTCTGAAGAAGGGTCTCGACCCGAAACGTCACCCATTCCTTCTCTCCAGAGATGCTGCCTGACCCCCTGAGTTGCTCCAGCATTTTGTGTCTACCTTCGATTTAAACCAGTATCTGCAGTTCTTTCTTACACAGGAGATAGATCTGGCGGGTAGCATTAAGGACAATCCCAAAAGATTTTATAAATACATAAGGGGGAAAAGGGTAACTATAGAAAGAGTGGGACCTCTCAGGAATCAAAGCGGTCACCTCTGTGTGGAACCACGGGAGATGGGCAAGGTCCTCAATGAATATTTCTCCTCCGTATTTACCGAGGAGGTAGACAGTGGGACGGAGGAAATTGGAGCAGTCACTGGAAGTGTCATGAGAGCTGTCAGGCTTACCGTTGAAGATGTACTGAAGGTACTGTTGTGTTTGAAGGTAGACAAATCTCCAGGGACTGATCAGATATAACCGAGGACATAGTGGGAAACTAGAGAGGAACTTGAGGGAGCCCTGGTTGAAATGTACTAGTCGTCCTTAAATACAGGAGAGATGCCGGAATACAGCTGGGTGGAAAATGTTGTGACTCTTTTCAAGAACGGCTGCAGGGAAAATGCTGGGAACTATAGGTCGGTCAGCTTAAAATCTGTAGTTGGTAACTCACTGGAGAGTATTCTGAGGGATATGATATACAGGCATTTGGATGGGCAAGGGCTGATTAGGGATAGTCAGCTTGGTTTTGTACTTGGAAGGTCGTGTCTCACAAATCTGTTTGATTTTTTTGAAGACGTGACCAAAAAGGTTGATGAGGGCAGAGCTGTAGATGTTGTGAACATGGATTTCCGTAAGGCATTCGACAAGGTTCCGCATGGTAGGCTGCTCTGGAAGGTTAGATCGCATGGGATCCAAGGAGAGATAGCTCAATGGATAGCAAATTGGCTCCTTGGAAGGAAGCAGAGGGTGATGGTGGAAGGTTGCTTCTCGGACTGGAGGACTGTAACTAGTGGTGTGCCTCAGGGTTCGTTGCTGGGCCTATTACTGATTGTCATCTGATTTGGATAAGAACATACAGGGCAAGATTAGCAAGTTTGCTGATGATGCAAAAGTTAGTGATTTGCAGATAGTGAAGATGGTTGTGAAAGTTTGCTGCTGGATCTGGATCGATTGGCCAGGTGGGCGGAGGAATGGTTGATGGAATTTAATACAGAAAAGTGTGAGGTGTTGCATTTTAGGATGTTGAACAAGGACAGGACATACACAGTAAATGGTAGGCCTCTGGGTAGTGTTGTAGAGCAGAGGGATCTAGGAGTACAGGTGCATGGTTCCTTGAAGGTCGAGCCGCAAGTAGATTTGGTGGTCAAAAATACTTTTGGCACTTTGGCCTTCATCAGTCAGAGTATTGAGTATAGAAGTTGGGAGGTCATGCTGCAGTTGTATAAGGCGTTGGTGAGACCGCATTTAGAATATTGTGTTCAGTTCTGGGCACCATGTAATTGGAAAGATATTGTCATGCTTGAAAGGGTTCAGAAAAGATTTAGATGCCAGGACTAGATAGTGTGAGCTTTGGGGAGAGGTTGAGTAAGCTGGGTCTCTATTCCATGGAGCGCAGGAGGATGAGGGGAGATCTTATAATACAAAATCATGAGAGGAATAGATCGGGTAGATGCACAGAGTAGAGGAATCGAGGACCAGAGGACATAGATTCAAGGTGAAGGGGTAAAGATTTAATAGGAATCTGAGGGGTCAATTTTTCACACAATGGGTGGAGGGTATATGGACCAAGCTGCCAGAGGAGGTAGTTGAGGCTGGTCAAGAAACAATTAGACAGGTACATAGATAGGACAGGTTTGGAGGACATGGACCAAGCACAGACAAGTGCGACTAGCGTAGCTGGGACATTGTTGGCGGTGTGGACGAGTTGGGCCAAAGGGCCTGTTTCCACACTGTATCACTCTATGACTATATGACTCATTTGCAAGCAATGGAGCAGATTGATTGGGGGATGGATGAAGAAAGAAGCTCAAAAACAGGAAAAATTAGCATTCAGAATGGATTACAAATATATCACCATCTGCTTCAGATGACAAATCATGCACACGTTACATTTCAATAAATCTGCAAATATTTTGAATCAAGTTCATTCATCTACAGCAAATCAAATGAGAGCCTCTAGCAAAATATCCATAATGATAAACAGATGAAATGGTTCACTGATAACAGATCAAACAATTGACTTGTGTGAGTCAATAACCAAATGTATAATGCACCTGCTTAGACTTTTATGCATTTTTCAAGATGCTTCTGTCCAGGGCTTTATTTAAAAAATATAATAAAACACCTTTTAATATTGCTGCATAGCTTCTGTGCGACCCAGTGGTCACCATATAACACTCAGCTGAATCACCTTAGTTTTCAGCATCTGGCTGAAATTACTGGGTGCCAGCTGATATGGAACACAGAGAGAGCATTTAAAAAAAAGTGTAGACACAAGGAACTTGAATCTTGAATCCTGGAATCCTAAGCAAAAGTCAAAGCACTGGAGAAACTCAGTGGGTCAGGCTGCATATGTGGAGGGTAATGGATAGATGGCGTTTCAGGTCAGAACCCTTATTCAGACCAAAGAGTGCAGAGAAAATGTACGAGGTTGTTGTTAGGACTTGAGGGGCTGAGCAAAAAGGAGAGGTTGGGCAGACTAAGATTTAATGCACAGAAACATAGTAAGATACACCACAGGAACGGGCTCTTTGGCCCACAATGTTTGTGCAGAACATCATGCCTAATTGAACTGATCTCATCTGCCTTGTAAGTTATTGGGGCCAATCCGGACTTGGACAAGGACATGGATATTTTAAAAGACAAATTTGCTGGCTGCAACGGAAAAACCCCCCCAATCCACAGAAAGAATCAAACCCGTCTGGCATGTGGACTTGGACATCACACAACGGTGTGAACAGGAAAGGCTGAGACGGAGATAACGAGATTCTCTTGGATACACAAAGGGAGGAACCAAGCCCCAGCAGACGCTGGTAAACAGGCCAGCACAAGCACAATCACCATTGGGGATGATAACGATCAGGCTGAGGGATCATGACATCAGCAAACCCCTTATCATCGGAAGCCTATTGTTCATGCCAGATCGAAACTGGGAAACATCAAAAGAACCCCTTCTATCCAGAGGACCACCTGGGGGTTTCAAAGGAAGCTCAGGTATAAAAGCCGAAGTCAAGCCAGAACTCTCTCTCTCTTCCTGCTCTTCCTGCTCTGCTGGACAGCTCGTGGGCCTGCATCGACTTAGCTGTGAGTATCCTGGTGACCTGGTGAAGTTCCCGAAATAGGAGGTTGAGGGGAGAAAGGTCAAGGGGGAGTAAAATTGTGTTAAAAGTAAGTTTTATGACGTGCCCGATAGTCTTCTGTCCATAGTCTTAGTTTAAAGCATAAGTCTAGCCACGTATTATGCAGTGTTGGTGAGATTCGATTTCTCATTGTTTAATAAAGCCTGTAAATTTTAGACTTGCTTTGAGTCCATCTTGGTTTCTGTTTTCTCTCATCGGCACACTCTGGTCAATTCAACCTTTTTATCATATCCCACCATAATTCCGAGGTCTAGAACCTAGGGGAATCCTTTTTGTGGAGTAAAGGGAAACGCAAAACCCCTACAGCCTGCACATGATCCATTTCCCTCTATTCCCTACACTTCTTTGAGCCTATCTAACAACCTCTTAAACACCACTATCGTATCTACCAGGACCCCCGATAATGCGTTCCAGGCTCCCTCAGCTCTGTGTAAAAAACATCAACATTAAACATACCCTCTCTCACCTTATAGCTGCGTGCCCTCTAGTGTTGGACATTTCAAACCTGGGAAAAAAATTCTGACTGTCTCTCAGATATGCCTCCCATAATTTGATATTGCTAGAGCCAGGGTGTTTCGGCACTAAAAAACTGAAATAGGCAGGCAAAAAGGCATAATAAAATTACAAAAAAGGCACGAAAAAGGCATTTATTGACAAAAAAATTGCATAAAAAGGCATGTATTACCACCACCAAAATATGATTAAAAATGATAATATAAAGGTATTCTGCATTAAATGACCAAAGTTGCCGCTTGAACATAATTACCAGCATTTTTTTCAAATTATCTGGTGTTAAACTATACCGTCAGTCAGACAGAATATGCTTCAGTTGTGAAAAACTTCTTCCTACCTTAGCTGAGGTCACTGGTGCATACCCGAAACAAGCTTTAGACTCTATATTCATGTTGATATCTTGTGCATTGCAACTACCTTTGAGAACTTCAGCTATGTTTTGTATTTCTTCAAGATCTTTGTTAGCTAAAATTACTCTCTCACATTTTACTTGTATGTCTTTACCTACATTGGCAGGAACTTTACGAATATCGTCAGTTACTTTGTTGAAAACCTGCAAGCTATTCACTAATGTTTCGTCACATTTCTCAAGTGAAGTGATAGGTTATGGGAAGTTTGCAAAATTGGAAGCAATAAACACAAGGTCGCAGTGGAGGAACATTTTCTGCATGATTTCACTGATGATCCTGACTGTAGCAGATTCTTCTTCTCCAATACAGTTGACGATTTCTGTTATCTTTTCAAAATTTGCAGCATAGTAGAGTACAGCAGAGTGCTATGTACCCCACCTGGTCAAAACCGGCTGAGAAGGTAGCGGAATATTGGGTGCCATTTCCTTGAACAACTGCACAAGATTTTCTTGACATTGGAAACTAGGCGATCGACATTTGGAAACAAGCTACGTATGTGCTTGGTAATTCTATGAAGTCCTTGAGCTAAGCATGTCAAATGTAACATTTTGGGGAATAAAACGTTAAGAGCACAAGCAGCTTTTTTCATGTACGGAGCTGCATCAGTCACAAACAGAAGAACATTCTCGTGTTTTTTAACTTCTGGCCAAAGTACAGCAAGTGAAGATGTAAACAACTGAGCAATAGTTGAGCTGTTTGACTTCTCCAATACTTCCGATGTCAACAAATACTCCATTGATGGAGTGCACCAATGACCACATTGGCAACATATCTCCCCACAGCACCGGTTGTCTAGTCTATTGAGATCCATATTTTGTTGCATGCAACTTCATCTCTAATTTTCTGCACAACAATGTTGAAGTTGCTGTCAACATACTTTTTCCAAAATGATGACTCGCTTGGTCATCATACACATGTTCCTCTGTGTATTTCACTAAACAACCTCTGAGAGATTTGTTTTCCAATTTCCATAGTGAAATTTTTGCACTGAATCACTCGAAAACTGAATTTGCGACTGGAGCCAGCAGTAAATTTAGTGAGGAGACAAGTTTGGGTATTTTGCTTGGGTAGTGTACACCCCACCGGTATCAACATTGACTTCTCTAATTTTAGATAGCCCTTGACTTCTCCCTCATCCCCATCCCCCATCCCCCATTCCCAGCTCTCCTTCTAGTCCTATTGTCTCCGCCTCTTCCTTTCTTTTTCCCGCCCCCCCACATCAGTCTGAAGAAGGGTCTCGACCCGAAACGTTGCCTATTCCTTCTCTCCATAGATGCTGCCTCACCCGCTGAGTTTCTCCAGCATTTTCTGTCTACCTTTGATTTTTCCAGCATCTGCAGTTCTTTCCTAAATGGATCTTGGAGAAGACTGAACCAGCACGAACGAATGAACAACCGATGGTGGCGCCCCCGGTTTTGCCCCGGTGGTGGAAATGTTCTTGTAAGTTATACTATGTTAGCTCGTTAATAATAACATTAATCACTAAACAACATGTTAACATAGAAAACGTAATTGTAATCACAACTAGAGAAAATAGCACAACCTTTTAGCAAAACGGCAAAAAAAGGATGATTTAGGCACTCGATCATTATCTTGGCGAAATTATCTTGGTGAAATCATCAAAAAAACGGCATGAAAAGGCACATGGCATTGAATGCAAAATTCTGGCTCTAGATATTACAGATCCACCACTGAACAATTCACATTTGTTGGGGTTAAACCCCATCTGCCATTTTTCCGCCCATTTATGCAGCTGATCTACATTGTACTGTATCCTCACCACCTGCAACTCCTCCAATTTTAATGTTGTCAGCAAACTTACTCACCAGCCCGTCTACATTTATATATATAACAAACAACAGAGGTCCCAGCCCAGATCCCTGCGGAACTCCACTGGTCACAGACCTCCAGCCAGAATATTTTCCTTCTACCACAACCTTCTGTCTTCTATGAAAATACCAGTTCTGAATTCATACGATAAAGTCATCGTGTGTACCATGAGGGACCTTATCAAAAGCCTTCCTCAAATCCATGTATACAACATCCACCACCCTAAATGTCATCAATACGAAGCTGAGGGGCAGTTTTTACATTCAGAGAGTGATGGGGAATGAGCTACCAGAGAAGATAGTTGAGGAATAATCTTTAATAGCATTTATTGTATTAATTGAAATTTTATGTTCATAACGTTGGGCTGTAAACCACCCAAGTGGAAAATTAGGTGTTCTTTAGTTTGCATGTGGCCTCACTCTGGCACCATAGAAGGTCCAGGACAGAAAGGTCCGTCTGGGAATGGGAAAGGGGCATTAAAAAGGAAGCAACTATGAACTTTCCCTTCCCTCTTTCCACCTTCACCCATATGCTTCTCTCCAGCTTTACATTTCACTCCTCCTCTTCTCTCGTTATCTGCCATCCTTTTGTTTTCTTTTCACCTCAAGCCTTTGTTACTTACTCCATTCATCTGCCAATCAACACCCGCCATCTGTACCCACCTATCACATGCCAGGCTTTAACCCATACACACATCCACACCCACACCAATCAGTATGAAGTCCACTGACCCAAAACATCATCTGTCCATTCTCGTCCAGTGATTTGTGTTCAAAGACACCCTTATACACCAACATCTTTAAATCAACAAAACACCCAATGGTGCAGCAGTAGAGTTGCTGCCTTACAGGGTGAGAGACCCAGGTCGATCCTGACCACGGGTGCTGTCTGTACAGAGTTTGTACGTTCTCCCCGTGACAACGTAGGTTTTCTCCAGGTGCTCCTGTTTCCTCCCACACTCCAAAGACGTGCAGGTTTAGAAACATAGAAACATAGAAAATAGGTGCAGGAGTAAGCCATTCGAGCCTGCACCGCTATTCAATATGATCATGGCTGATCATCCAACTCAGTATCCTGTATCTGCCTTCTCTCCATACCCCCTGATCCCTTTAGCCACAAGGGCCACATCTAACTCCCTCTTAAATATAGCCAATGAACTGGCCTCAACTAGCTTCTGTGGCAGAGAATTCCACGGATTCACCACTCTCTTTTGTTTGTAAGTTAATTGGCTTCAATAAAATTGCAAATTGTCTATTGTCTCAAGAGAGTAGGATAATACTGGTGTATGAGGATCGCTGGTCGGCACAGACGTGGTGGGCCGACGGGCCTGTTTCTGCGCTGTGTCTCTGTGTATCTATAAACTAAACAAAGTGCAAGAGGAACTCAGCTGGTCAGGCAGTATCTGTAGAAGGGACAGATGACATTTTGAGTCGGGATGCTGCTTCAGTCATGCTGAAACCCAAAACACCACCTGTCCATTCTCTCCAAAGATGCTGGTGTAGCGGCACTAAACGTGGTGAATAAGGCCAGACGTCAGGCAGGTTCAAACAGTAGTTTTATTCAGGTGTTACATGTTAAGTTGGTCCGCTAACGTAATTATCATTGCTGCTGTAGCTGAGCGAGGTTGTTCTCTCGGGCTCAGCTACCTGTTGACTCCCCGGTCTCAAGATGAGATAAGCTTAAGTAGCAGGACACTCCCCCTAGCCAATGACGTCACGTGCCAGCCTTCGTAGCTACTGACGAGGTTTCGACCATAAGTGGTCTGTGTATCAGCTGACTGTGTACCCACTGGCTAGCATACTGAGTTTCTTCAGCACTTTGTGTTTTGTTCAAGATTCGGCATCTACAATTCCTTATGCCTCTCTTCAAAGCACCAATTAATTTACCGAATGATGAGCCCAAAGCTTGTGGCATGAGCACTGAATTTTACGATTTCAAGTAATCCACGCCCACCAGGACACCCAGGGTCTCCCTCCCTTTGTTCATCTTTTCAATTCGCTCCTCTTAGTTACAAAGGGTAAACATCCTCCCCCACTTTATCCCATTTGCCATCTCCCTTATCTGGTTCTGCCTATCACCTTCCAGCCTCTATCTCTAACCTTTTTCCTCCAATCCACCACCCTGCTCCATCTGTCTATTTCTTTTATTTGTCTGCTTCCACTGACTAATGTGTCTCAGCATTCCTTCCTCCTTGTCACCCACCAGGCTCCATCTGTGCATCATCCACACTTGGTTCCACCTATCAATCTTTATCTTACCCCTGCATTTCTGAAGAAGGGTCACGAACCGAAACGTCACCCATTCCTTCTCTGCCTGTCCCGCTGAGTCACGAGGTTTTTGGGGTGGAGAGGGGTGATAGCGGTATAAAGGGGAGGGTAGTGTCTTGTGTTCTGTGTCTTGTGTCTACTGTTTGTGGGTAAGTGTGTCTGTTTAGTGTTCAGCCATGAGCGAATGGCGGTGCGGGCTCGACGGACCTGGTGGTCTACTCTCGCACCTACTTTCTATGTTTCTATGTTTTTCTATGTTACTCCAGCTATTTGTGTCTATCCTCCATTTTCAATTCTACATATTGAGTATCTTCCCTCGAAACTCTCAGTCCTAATGCAGGGTTTTAACATCAAATGTCAACCATCCTCAAGTCAAGTCAAGTCAAGTGAAGTTTATTTGTCACATACACATACGAGATGTGCAGTGAAATGAAAGTGGCAATGCTCGCGGACTTTTGTGCAAAAGACAAACAACCAAACAAACTATAAACACAATCATAACACACATATTCTTTTACATAATAAATAATGGAAGGAAAAATGTTCACTAGAGTTAGTCCCTGGTGAGATAGGCGTTTACAGTCCGAATGGCCTCTGGGAAGAAACTCCTTCTCAACCTTTCCGTTCTCACCGCATGGCAACGAAGGCGTTTGCCTGACCGTAGCAGGTAGAACAGTCCGTTGCAGTGGTGGAAGGGGTCTCTCATGATATTGTTGGCTCTGGAGTTGCACCTCCTGATGTATAGTTCCTGCAGGGGGGCAAGTGAAGTTCCCAAAGTGCGTTCGGCCGAACGCACTACTCTCTGCAGAGCCTTCTTGTCCTTGGCAGAGCAATTCCCAAACCAGATGGTAATGTTCCCGGACAAGATGCTTTCCACGGCCGCTGCGTAGAAGCACTGGAGGATCCTCGGAGACACTCTGAATTTCCTCAATTGCCTGAGGTGGTAAAGGCGCTGCCTTGCCTTACTCACGAGTGCTGAGGCGTGTGATGCCCATGTCATATCCTCGGAGATGTGGACTCCCAGATATTTAAAACAGTTCACCCTATCCACAGGATCCCCATTTACCCTCAATGGAGTGTACGTCCTCGGATGATGTGCCTTCCTAAAGTCCATGATCAGCTCCTTCATTTTTTTCATGTTCAAGAGGAGGCTGTTATCCTGGCTCGTCGTTGTCTGAGATCAGGCCCACCACCACAGTGTCATCCGCATACTTAATTATTGAGTTGCAGCTGAACCTAGCCACACAGTCATGTGTGTACAGGGAGTACAATAGGGGGCTGAGGACGCAACCCTGGGGCGATTCTGTGCTCAGGGTGAGGGACTTCGATGTATTCCCTCCCATCTTGACTACCTGGGGCCTGGCGGTGAGAAAGTCCAGGACCCAGGCACACAGGGAGGTGTTGAGCCCCAATTCCATTATCTTCCCGGTCAGTCTGGTGGGGACTATCGTGTTGAAGGCTGAACTGTAGTCTATGAACAGCATCCTCACGTAGCCCCCCTTCTGGCTGTCCAGATGGGAGAGAGCGGTGTGCAAGACCTGGGAGACCGCATCGTCCGTGGATCTGTTCGGACGGTATGCGAACTGCAACGGGTCCATGTTCCGAGGGAGGAAGGCGCAGATGTGTTTCTTCACCAGCCTCTCAAAGCATTTCATGACTACCGAGGTAAGGGCCACCGGACGGTAGTCATTCAGACAGGCTGGGGAGGCATTAATTGGTAACGGTACAATGATGGATTTTTTGAAGCAGGCAGGGACCACGGACTTGTCCAGGGAGAGGTTGAATAATGTAGTGAGCACTGGAACTAGCTGCGTAGCACAGGACTTGAGTACTCGCCCCGAGATGCCATCGGGGCCTGCAGCTTTTCTCGTGTTCACCCGTGTCAGAGCCCCCCTCACGTCGTGCTCGGACAGCGAGAATGTGTGCACATTCCTCCCTTCAGCTTCGGTAGCCAGCCCGCTGGCGGTATTGTCGATAGTCGGCAGACCTGGAGTGGTGTTGCCCCTCTCGAAACGAGCGTAAAAGGAGTTCAGGTCATCAGCTAGGGAGGTGCCGGCACTTGCGGATGAGGGAGGGGTGCTCCGGTAGTTGGTTACAATCCATAACCCTGCCACAGGCTCCTGGTGTCCTGCTGCTCCATCTGTAACTCCATCTTGTCTCTGTACCTTTTCTTTGCGTCCTTCACCGCCCTTCGCAGTCGGTAGGACTCTGCCTTGTAGACGACCATGTTTCCTGATGCCAGGCCCGAGTTGTAGGCAGCGGTGCGAGCATTCAGGGCCACACGAGCAGACCTGTCTACCCAGGGTTTTTGGTTCGGAAAGGTGCTTACCCTTACCGTGGGGACGATGTTGTCGGTTACTGTTGCGATGAAGTGCGTGACTGCTTCCGCGAACTCACTGACGTCACTGGAACTTGCTTCGAACATATTCCAGTCGACATCACTCAGTGCATCTTGCAGCATGGCCTCTGACTGGTCGGACCACCGCTTTACGTCCCTCGTCTCTACCGCTTCCCGAACTATCCTCTGTTTATACTCCGGCAACAGGAAAATGGCAGCGTGGTCAGATTTTCCTAGGGGAGGGAGTGAAACGGCCTTGTAGCCTTTCCTGAACGGTGTGTAGCAGTGGTCCAAAGTTCTCTCCCCCCTGGTGACACATGTGATGTGTTGGTAGAAGTTCGGTATGACCTTCTTGAGATTTGATTTATTAAAATCTCCAGCCACCACCATAGCCGCATCCGGGTACTTGTTTTGATGTCGACATAGCACATCGTGTAGGGCCGATAGTGCCATGTCGGTGTCCGCATGCGGGGGAATGTAGACGGCTGTGACGATCACTGAGCCGAACTCCCGGGGAAGGTAGAATGGGCGGCATGAGATCGTCAGGTGCTCCAGGTCCGGCGAGCAGGAACGGGAAAGCATCTTGATATTTCCAGGGTTGCACCAGTTGTTATTGGTCATGAAGCAGACTCCTCCACCCTTGGATTTCCTAGATGCTTCTGTTCTGTCAGCACGGTGGACAGTGAAGGACTCGGTTGGGGGCAGATTACCTGATCCGGAATCAGCGAGATCAGCCATGTTTCAGTCAGGCAGAGGATGTTGCAGTCCCTTATGTCCCGCTGGAATCTGACCCTCGCCCTGAGGTCATCCAGCTTGTTTTCCAGAGACTGGACATTCGCCAGAAGAATGCTGGGCAGAGGTGGACGAAAGGCTTGGGCTTTCAGCCTATTCCGAATCCCCCCCCCCGCTTCCCTCGATGTTTTCTCCGGGTTTTCCTTGCAGCCGAGCTCCCATTGTTGTTGCAGCAGCTTCTGCTGATCTCTGCTGGCCATGCTGGATCAGTAAGTACAGAGTTTAAAAAGTCTCCGTTTGCCCTGGAGTTTAGATTTAAGAGGGTTTCCCTGTCATACTTTGTTAGTACTAGGGAGTTAGAACTTAGAAATAAGTTAAAAAGGAACATAAAATTTAAAAACACACACAATTTTCGCGGAGCCGCCACAACGGCGACTGGACAGGGCCGCACCATTTAAAAATTTTTTTTTTCTATTGCTTCCACTGATGCTGCTTATCTTGCTAAGTACTTCCAGCAGTTTATTTTTTTGCTCCAGATTACAGCAATGAAGAAATATTTGTTTTGTTTAGTAGAGAGACACAGCATGGAAACAGGTCCCTTGGCACACTGAGTCCGTGCGGACCAGCGATCCCCACACACCAACACTATCCGACACACATTAGGGACAATTTACAATTTAATCAAGCCAATTAGCCTACAAACTTGTAACATCTTTGGAGTGTGGGAGGAAACTGAAGCTCCTGGAAAAAACCCACGCTGGTCATGGGGAGAACATCCAACCTCCGTATAGACAGCACCAATAGTCAGGGTTGAACCTAGGTCTCTGGTGCTGTAAGGCAGCAACTTCACCACCTTTAACATAGTGGAATCATTCAAATCTTGAAATCATTCGTCATTTAAAAATAATCCACCTATTCTATCAAATTGAATTTCTTTCCACATTACATTCCAAATGAAATCCTTTGGTCCCTCACTTAGCTTGTCCATAGCTCCCTGGAGCCTCTTTGCATCTTCTTAACACCCGTATCACCACCCCGATTCAAGTATTTGAATATAATACATTTTATCCCACAATCCCGCCCCTCCCCCCCGGCCCCTCCCACCTATATTACTCCCTTTGGCTTTTAATTTCCCTTCTCTTCCCTCCTTACACCATTTTCATCTGCAGCCCTATTTGTTTGTGCACGTCAGGTTGATTGCATCAGTCAAAACAGGGTGGACTACGTGAAGGTTGCAATCTTGAACTTCACGCACTCCAGCAGGAAGGCTTAGACTCTCCTTCGTCGTCTTGGTCCAGCTGCTCATGCCCGGTACAACTCCCCCAAGATGTCCGCAAATGCTGTGGCCTCTAACCTACTGGCAAACTCGAAGGTCACTACTTCCAAAGAAGCACGACAAGAAGTGAGACGGAGCCTGACAAAGTCCATCTCTTCTTCACCATCCTCAAGCGCCCTTTCTAACTCCAGTTGATGTAGACAAAGGCCTGTTCTCTACTGGGAAAGCAGCAGGAGTTGATGGGATCTACCCGGAATATCTGAAGAGCCTTGGCTCCATGGACGCAACTGGCTGGCTGCTTTTTCACCCATGTCCATTGTAGTGGAATTATCCTAAAGGCCTGGAGAAGGTCTAAAGTCATCGCCATCCTCAAGCCTGGGAAATCTGCTGATGATCCAGCTAGTTGCCGACCCATCTCCCTCTTGTGCACATCCTACAAGCTGTTTGAGCGCCTCCTGCTTCTCCATTCCGTAACTAGTCTCTCAAAACACTTCATGATGGTGGATGTCAAGGCCACTGGATAGTAGTCATTAAGGCATGGGATCTTGCTTATCTTCTGCATTGGTATGATAGTGGTCTTCTTGAACCAGATGGGTACCTCAGAGTCCAGTTTTTTTTGCAGAGAAGTCCTTCTGGATGATATTCTAGCCGCTATATAGGGACAGACATATGCAATGGCACATTCAGAAGGAGCCAAATCCACATTAAGAAAAAATTGTAAAACAGTAGCAATCCAGACCAGACCATCCCACACATGGCGAATGACTGCCTACTGAGGCTTTTCCCTGGGGGCATCAAAGCCATCCACCCAGTAACTGATACTGCCCTGGCCTGGATGTCTACCCTTGATTTACAACTTCTAGCTTCTGGCGACTTTGCACTAACCTATCTAAGACAACTGTCACTGCCTTTCATCTCAGCAATCGGTTCGCCAAAGCAAAGCTCCGAGTGTCCTTTTGTGGTAAGCCGGTAAAGAATAAAGAATTCTCCAATACCTCGGAGTCACACTGGATCACATCCTCACCTATCGTGAACACTTGAAGAGGGTGGCTGATAAACTAAAAGCAAAGGTCAACATCATCAGGCAACTTGCAGGCAACAGCTGGGAATCCAATGTGCACACCCTCCGTACCGCAAGCTTAGCCCTAGTCTAAACAGCCGAGTTTTGCTCAACAGCTTGGGCTAATAGCTGTCACACCAAACAAGTTGACATTGTTCTTAACTCTGCAATGCGGGTCATCACAGGGACGCTTAAGTCAACACCTTTGCAGTGGCTCCCTGTCCTCTCTCAAATCGCCCCTCCCAGCATTCGCAGAAGGGAGAGGATGTTGAAAGATTGGTGCACCATCGAGGCTAACCCTGATCTTCCCATCCATAGTGACTTGAACAATCTGCCCTACATGTGCCCGAAGTCCCGCAAACCCTTCTGGTCTTCCTTTAAATCCCTGGAAGACTTTGACTCCAAGACTAAGTGGCGCAGAGCCTGGAAAGACGCCAACACCAACAGCGGAGAGGTCATCACAGATCCCACAGTGAAACCAATGGGTTTTGACCTCCATCGCAAGCAATGGCTAACCCTGAATAGAATCCGCACCCTCCATGCAAGAACAGACCATCACCTCCATAAGTGAGGGATGACAGACAGCCCTGCTTGCGACTGCAGACATCCAGACCAGACCATCCCACACATCGTGAATGACTGCCCACTGAGGCTTTCCCTGGGGGCATCAAAGCCATCCACCCAGTAACTCATGCTGCCCTGGCCTGGATGTCTACCCTTGATTTACAACTTTACGCTGTGCACGCCATACGCAAGAAGAAGATCTGTAGCTCCATTCATCCAAAACCCTCTCACCTGTATCAACCTATCACTTGATTGGCTTTGTCCTGCTGTCACCAGCTTTCTCCCCACTACGACAATCAGACTGAAGAAGGGTCCTGGCTCAAAACATTGCTTATCCATTTCCTCCAGAGTTGCTGAGTTACTTCAACTCTGTGTTACGTCAACTCTATGTATGTTTGTTCATTCATTTATATTACTGTATCCCAGCAAAGGTTTTTGAATATTCAGTTGTGTCTTGACAGATTCAATATGTCCACATTGCAAATGTGATTCTGCAGAGTTACTTGTCTGCACTCAAAATGTGAAAGGTTAGCAGTTAATTATAGCCATCAAAACTGTAGTTAATCGTTTATTGTGTATTTCTGTGCTATTGAATCTGCAGTAAATTGTTTATTGTTGTCTTTGTGTTTAAAACATGTAAGCTTGATGTACTTTGAGTGTGGGAGATTCGACTGAGATGGTCTCCAAGAGATCGTCTGCTTCTCTTGACGAATAAACATTTTTCCGTCAACCTGCTTCAGCCTCTGAGTGTTTAAGAAGGAACTGCAGATGCTGGAAAATCGAAGGTAGACAAAAGTGCTGGAGAAACTCAGCGGGTGCAGCAGCATCTATGGAGCGAAGGAAATAGGCAAAGTTTCGAGCCGAAACCCTTCTTCAGACTGATGGAGGGTGGGGGGGGGGGCTGGGAGAAGAAAGTAAAAAGGAAGAGGAGGAGTCCGAGGGCTGAGGGAGAGCTGAGAAGGGGAGGAGATAGCAAGGGCTACCGGAAATTGGAGAATTCAATGTTTATGCCGCTAGGGTGCAGACTGCCCAAGCAGAATATGAGGTGTTGCTCCTCTAATTTTCGGTGGTGCTCACTTTGGCCATGGAGGAGGCCCAGGACAGAGAGGTCGGATTCGGAATGGGAGGGGGAGTTGAAGTGCTGAGCCACCGGGAGGTCAGGTTGGTTAATGCGGACCGAGCGGAGGTGTTCGGCGAAACGATCGGCAAGCCTACGCTTAGTCTCACCGATGTAGATCAGCTGACATCTAGAGCAGCGGATGCAATAGATGAGGTTGGAGGTGATGCAGGTGAAGCTCTGTTGCACCTGGAACAACTGCTTGGGTCCTTGAATGGAGTCGAGGGGGGAGGTAAAGCGACAAGTGTAGCATCTCTTGCGGTTGCAAGGGAAAGTGCCTGGGGAGGGGGTGGTGCGGGAGGGAAGGGAGTTACGGAGGGAGCAGTCTTTGCAGAAAGCAGACAGGGGGGGAGATGGGAAGATGTGGCGAGTGGTGGGGTCACGTTGGAGGTGGCGAAAATGACGGAGGACTATTTGTTGTATGTGACGGCTAGTGGGGTGAAAGGTGAGGACTAGGGGGACTCTGCCCTTGTTATGAGTGGGGGGAATGGGGAGAGAGAGCAGTGTTACGGGGTATGGAAGAGACCCTGGCGCGAGCCTCATCTCTAGTAGGGGAGGGGAACCCCGTATTTTGTTCAAAAGGTCGCAACAGATATAATGTAGTACTAACACACTTCTCAATTTATTTTTAGATCTCCATATTTAGAGCTGAGGTGTGAGACGGCTAATATGCAAGTCTGAAGTAGGGCCCCAATCCAAAATGTTTATCCATTCCATCCACAGATGCTGCAATACCTGCTGAGTACCTCCTGTACTGTGTATTTTGAACAGTATACAAGTTTCATCTTGAAGACGATTGAGAACTTGGCATGACAGTATTGTGGTCGCAGAAGGGATTCTTCGGCAGTCGCCCCAGGTAAGCCCGCCCTATCGGGTGGCTAGGCCCTGGGCATCAGCCGGCGGGGCCAGGTGCGGTGCAGGACGTGGAGCCGTGTCCGCGGTGAGGCCCGGTGCGGTGCAAGGACTGGAACCGTGGCCGCGGTGAGGCCGGATCCGATGCAGGGCCCAGTTCTTGGGGGGGGGGGGTCCTGTGGCGTCAGCTAATAAACAGACCAGTTATGGTCGAACCCTCGTCAGTAGATACGAGGGGTGGCACGTGACGTCACGGCCTAGAGGGAGTGTCCTGCTACTTAAGCTTATCTCACCTCAAGACCTAGGCAGTCGACCGGTAGCTGAGTCTGAGAGAACAACCTCGCTCAGCTACAGCAGCAATGATAATTATGTTAGCAGACCAACTTAACATGTAACACCTGAATAAAACTACTGTTTGAACCTGCCTGACGTCTGGCCTTATTCATCACGTTTGGTGCTACTACAGAATGTATTTATTTATTTTTCTGTATAGGCTTTGATGCATCTTGTGACACCCTGTCACTCTGATCCCTATCACTGGCTGACAGGCCAACACAGGCCAATCCTCAGCATCATTGATAACAGATGGGTCCAACTAAACATGTCAGCTGACTCCCCATAAAAGCCAGGCATTCTAGCCAGAGGGGAAAGAGGAGACTAAGACCCCTCATTAATTGTGCTTGCTCAGTGATGATGAAGGACTGCTTCCCTGTGCAGACCTGGACTACATTTCCACTATTGTCTATCTTTAGAAATAAAACAATTCATGTGAGTTCACCCTCCTGTGAGTGTTGGTGTGGTCTCTGCTGAATGCAGCATAGAAACATAGACATAGAAAATAGGTGCAGGAAGAGGCCATTCTGCCCTTCGAGCCAGCACCGCCATTCATGGCTGATCGTCCACATTCAATAACCCGTGCCTGCCTTCTTCCCAATCCAATTCAATCTACAAATTTGCATTGTTTCCCTGATGCCACACTGGTGGACAATGTGTGCAAGGCCACACTGGCTACTTTCAGGTTGGAATCGTCTGGCAGAAATCCAAATAGAGGATTGCTACTGTTTTACAATTTTTTCTTAATGTGGATTGGGCTATTTCTGGATCTGCCATTGCATATGTCTGTTCCTATCTTGCAGCTAGAATATCATCCAGAAGGACGTCTCTTAAAAAAAACTGGACTCTGAGGTACAATAGACAATAAGTGCAGGAGTAGGCCATTCGGCCCTTAGAGCCAGCACCGCCATTCAATGTAATCATGGCTGATCATCCACAATCAGTACCCCGTTCCTACCTTCTCCCCATATCCCCTGACTCCACTATTTTTAAGAGCCCTATCTAGCTCTCTCTTGAAAGCATCCAGAGAACCTGCCTCCACCTCCCTCTGAGGCAGAGAATTTCACAGAACACCACAGACTGTGAGAAAAAGTGTTTCCTCGTCTCCGTTCTAAATGGCTTACTCCTTATTTTTAAACTGTGGCCCATGGTTCTGGACTCCCCCAACATCGGGAACATGTTTCCTGCCTCTCGCGTGTCCAAACCCTTAACAATCTTATATGTTTCAATGAGATGCCCTCTCATCCTTCTAAACTCCAGAGTGCACAAGCCCAGCTGCTCCATTCTCTCAGCATATGACAGTCCCGCCATCCCGGGAATTAACCTTGTAAACCTATGCTGCACTCCCTCAATAGCAAGAATGTCCTTCCTCAAATTAGGGGACCAAAACTGCACACAATGTTCCAGGTGTGGTCTCACTAGGGCCCTGTATAACTGCAGAAGGACCTCTTTGCTCCTATATTCGATTCCTCTTGTTATAAAGGCCAACATGCCATCCACTTTCTTCACTGCCTGCTGTACCTGCATGCTTACTTTCATAGACTGATGAACAAGGACCCCCAGATCCCATTGTACTTCCCCTTTTCCCAACTTGACACCATTTAGATAGTAATCTGCCTTCCTGTTTTTGCTACCAAAGTGGATATCCTCACATTTATCCATATTAAACTTCATCTGCCATGCATCTGCCCACTCCCCCAACCTGTCCAAGTCACCCTGCATTCTCACAGCATCCTCCTCACAGTTCACACTGCCACCCAGCTTTGTGTCATCTGCAAATTTGCTAATGTTACTTTGAATCCCCTCATCCAATTCATTGATGTACAGTGGCTTGCAAACGTTTTCATACCCCTTGAACTTTTCCACATTTTGTCACGTTACAACCACAAACGTAAATGTATTTTATTGGGATTTTATGTGATAGACCAACACAAAGTGGTGCATAATTGTGAAGTGGAAGGAAAATGATACATGGTTTTCAAATTTTTTTACAAATAAAAAACTGAAAAGTGTGGCGTGCAAAAGTATTCAGCCCCCCTGAGTCAATACTTTGTAGAACCACCTTTCGCTGCAATTACAGCTGCAAGTCTTTTGGGGTATGTCTCTACCAGCTTTACACATCTAGAGACTGAAATTTTTGCCCATTCTTCTTTGCAAAATAGCTCAAGCTCAGTCAGATTGGATGGAGAGCATCTGTGAACAGCAATTTTCAAGTCTTGCCAGAAATTCTCAATTGGATTTAGGTCTGGACTTTGACTGGGCCATTCTAACACATGTATATGCTTTGATCTAAAGCATTCCATTGTAGCTCTGGCTGTATGTTTAGGGTCGTTGTCCTGCTGGAAGGTGAACCTCCGCCCCAGTCTCAAGTCTTTTGCAGACTCTAACAGGTTTTCTTCCAAGATTGCCCTGTATTTGGCTACATCCATCTTCCCATCAACTCTTCCCTGTCCCTGCTGAAGAAAAGCATCCCCACAGCATGATGCTGCCATCACCATGTTTCACAGTGGGGATGGTGTGTTCAGGGTGATGTGCAGTGTTAGTTTTCCGCCACACATAGCGTTTTGCATTTAGGCCAAAAACTTCAATTTTGGTCTCATCTGACCAAAGCACCTTCCTCCACATGTTTGCTGTGTCCCCCACATGGCTTGTGGCAAACTGCAAACGGGACTTCTTATGGCTTTTTTTCAACAATGGCTTTCTTCTTGCCACTCTTCCATAAAGGCCCGATTTGTGGAGTGCACGACTTATAGTTGTCCTGTGGACAGATTCTCCCACCTGAGCTGTGGATCTCTGCAGCTCCTCCAGAGTTACCATGGGCCTCTTGACTGCTTCTCTGATCAATGCTCTCCTTGCCCGGCCTGTCAGTTTAGGTGGACGGCCATGTCTTGGTAGGTTTGCAGTTGTGCCATACTCTTTCCATTTTCGGATGATGGATTGAACAGTGCTCTGTGAGATGTTCAAAGCTTGGGATATTTTTTTATAACCTAACCCTGCTTTAAACTTCTCCACAACTTTATCCCTGACCTGTCTGGTGTGTTCCTTGGGCTTCATGATGCTGTTTCTTCACTAATGTTCTCTAACAAACCTCTGAGGCCTTCACAGAACAGCTGTATTTATACTGAGATTAGATTACACACAAGTGGACTCTATTTACTAATTAGGTGACTTCTGAAGGCAATTGGTTGCACTGGATTTTATTTAGGGGTATCAGAGTAAAGGGGGCTGAATACTTTTGCACGCCACACTTTTCAGTGTTTTATTTGTAAAAAAATTTGAAGACCATTTTCCTTCCACTTCACAATTATGCGCCACTTTGTGTTGGTCTATCACATAAAATCCCAATAAAATACATTTACGTTTGTAATTGTAACGTGACAAAATGTGGAAAAGTTCAAGGGGTATGAATACTTTTGCAAGCCACTGTATATTGTAAATAGCTGCGGTCCCAGCACCGAGCCTTGCGGTACCCCACTAGTCACTGCCTGCCATTCTGAAAGGGACCCGTTAATCCCTACTCTTGGTTTCCTGTCTGCCAACCACTCTCTATCCATGTCAGCACTCTACCCCCAATACCATGTGCCCTAATTTTGCCCACTAATCTCCTATGTGGGCAAAATGCTTTCTGAAAGTCCAGGTACACAGCATCCACTGGCTCTCCATTGTCCATTTTCCTAGTTACATCTTCAAAAAATTCCAGAAGATTAATCAAGCATGATTTCCCCTTCGTAAATCCATGCTGACTCGGACCAATCCTGTTACTGCTATCCAAATGTTCGGCTATTTCATCTTTTATAATTGACTCCAGCATCTTCCCCACCACCGATGATAGGCTAACTGGTCTATAATTCCCTGTTTTCTCTCTCCCGCCTTTCTTAAACAGTGGGATAACATTAGCTACCCTCCAATCCACAGGAATTGATCCTGAGTCTATAGAACATTGGAAAATTATCACCAATGCATCCACGATTTCTAGAGACACTTCCTTAAGTACCCTGGGATGCAGACCATCAGGCCCTGGGGATTTATCAGCCTTCAGTCCCATCAAAGCTGGTCGGGGGGGGGGGGGGGGCAGAAGAAAAACTCCAGGACTGTTTGGAGTCTGTAGACTGGGCAATGTGCAAGGACTCGGCAACGGACTTGAACGAATATGCCACAGTCGTTACAGACTTCATAAAGAAATGTGTGGAGGATTGCATCTCTACAAAAACCTTCCGAGTGTTTCCCAATCAGAAACCTTGGATGAACTTTGAGATCCGCACTCTCCTGAAGTCCAGACACAGGGCATTCACCTCCAATGATACAGTGGCCTACATGAAGACCAGATACGACCTTGGTAAGGCCATCAAAAAGGCCAAAAGGGACTTCTGCTCCAAACTGGAGGACGAGACAGATGTTCGGCAGCTGTGGCAGGGTCTGAATGCAATCACCTCCTCCAAGGCAAAACCAGGAGGCAGCTCGAATGCCGGTGTAACATCACTCCCTGACGAGCTCAATGCGTTTTACGCACGCTTTGACAGGGAGAATACTGATGTGCCTTCCCGATCCCCCATTCGCTGTGATGGCATTTCAGTCTCAGTCACAGAGGCCGATGTCAGGAAATCCTTCAGAGGGGTGAACCCCCGAAAAGCACCTGGACCTGATGGTATACCCGGCCGTGTTCTAAAAACCTGTGCGGACCAACTGGCGGGAGTTTTTACGGACATTTTCAACCTCTCACTTCTGAGGTCTGAGGTCCCCACCTGCTTTAAAAGGGCATCAATTATACCGGTGCCCAAGAAGAGTAAGGTGACATGCCTCAATGACTATCGACCAGTGGCACTAACGCCAGTGGTGATGAAGTGCTTTGAGAGGTTGATCATGGAGCAAATCAACTCCTACATCGACAAAAACCTGGACCCACTGCAGTTCGCGTACCGCCACAGCAGATCAACGGTGGATGCGATCTCGCTGGCTCTCCACTCCGCACTGGACCACTTGGACAACAAAAACTCATATGTCAGGCTGTTATTCATTGATTACAGCTCGGCATTTAACACAATCATCCCCTCCAAACTGGTTACCAAACTCGCAGAACTGGGTCTCTGCGCATCCCTCTGCAACTGGATCCTCGACTTCCTCGTCCACAGACCACAGTCTGTTCGTATTGGTGGAAATGTGTCAGCCTCAATAACAATCAGCACGGGAGCACCTCAAGGCTGCGTGCTCAGCCCCCTGCTGTACTCAATCTATACCCATGACTGCGTAGCGAACCACAGTGCGAACTCCATCATCAAGTTCGCTGACGACACCACTATTGTGGGGCGTATCACTGATGGGGATGAGTCAGAGTACAGAAGAGAGATCGAGCAACTGTCCATATGGTGCCAGCGCAATAACCTGGCCCTCAACACCAGCAAAACCAAGGAACTGATTGTGGACTTTGGAAGGATTAGGAGGGGGACCCACAGCCCCATTTATATAAACGGGTCGATGGTTGAAAGGGTCAAGAACTTCAAATTCCTGGGCGTGCACATCTCTGAAGATCTTTCCTGGTCCGAGAACACTAACGCAATTATCAAAAAGCTCATCAGCGCCTCTACTTCCTGAGAAGTTTACGGAGAGTCGGATTGTCAAGGAAGACTCTCTCTAACTTCTACAGGTGCACAATCGAGAGCATGCTGACCGGTTGCATCGTGGCTTGGTTCGGCAATTTGAGCGCCCTGGAGAGGAAAAGACTACAAAAAGTAGTAAACACTGCCCAGTCCATCATCGGCTCTGACCTTCCTTCCATCGAGGGGATTTATCGCAGTCGCTGCCTCAAAAAGGCTGGCAGTATCATCAAAGACCCACACCATCCTGGCCACACACTCATCTCCCTGCTACCTTCAGGTAGAAGGTACAAGAGCCTGAAGACTGCAACAACCAGGTTCAGGAATAGCTACTTCCCCTCAGCCATCAGGCTATTAAACCTGGCTCGGACAAAACTCTGATTATTAGCAACCACTTTCTGTTATTTGCACTACCAGTTTATTTATTCATGTGTGTATATATTTATATCATGGTATATGGACACATTTATCTGTTTTGTAGTAAATGCCTACTATTTTCTGGGTGCTTAAGCAAAGCAAGAATCTCATTGTCCTATACAGGGACACATGACAATAAACTCACTTGAACTTGAACTTGAACTTGAACTTGAACTTGAACCGTCTATCCAACACCATTTCCTGCCTAATGTGGATTTCCTTTGGTTTCTCCGTCACCCCAGATCCTCTGGCCACTACTATATCAGGAAGATTGTTTGTGTCCTCCTTAGTGAAGACAGATCCAAAGTACCTGTTCAACTCATCTGCCATTTCCTTGTTCCCCATAATAAATTCACCTTTTTCAGTCTCCAAGGGTCCAACATTGGTCTTAACTAATTTTTTCCTCTTCACATACCTAAAGAAGCTTTTACTATCCTGAACTGAACTGAACTTTATTTATAGAGCACTTTAAAAACAACCACTGTTGCAACAAAGTGCTGTACATGACTAATCATAAACATAAAACAAAACAATAAAAACATTAAAAGACAGTAAAAACTATAAAAAAACAATAATAGAAACACTAAAACAAGAGCAAAGTCTCATGCAGGGGCGAAAGCCAAGGAATAGAAAAGGGTTTTAAGACTAGTTTTGAAAATGTTCTTGGCTAGCTTACCTTCGTACCTCATCTTTTCTCCCCGTATTGTCTTTTTGGTTATCTTCTGATGTTCTTTAAATATTACCCAATCCTCTTGCTTCCCGCTCATCTTTGCTACGTTGTACTTCTTCGCTTTACTTTTATACTGTCCCTGACGTCCCTTGTCAGCCATGGTCGCCCCTTTCTCAGCCTTGGAATCTTTCTTCCTCCTAGGAAAGAACTGATCCTGCACCTTCAGTATTATTTCTAGAAATACCTGCCATTTTTGTTCCACTGTCATCCCTGCTAGTGTATCTTTCCAGTCAACGTTGGCCAGCTCCTCCCTCATGGCCCCATAATCCCCTTTATTCAACTGTAACACTGACACCTCCGATCTACCCTTCTCCCTCTCCAATTGTAGATTAAACCTGACCATGTTATGGTCACCACCTCCTAATGGCTCATTAACCTCGAGGTCCTTCATCAAATCCGGTTCATTACATAACACTAAATCCAGAATTGCCTTCTCCCAGGTAGGCTCCAATACAAGCTGTTCTAAGAATCCATCACAAAGGCACTCTACAAAGTCCCTTTCTTGGGGTCCAGTACCAACCTGATTTTCCCAATCTACCTGCATGTTGAAATTTCCCATAACAACCACAGCATTACTTTTGCTACATGCCAATTTTAACTCCTGTTTCAACTTGCGCCCTATGTCCAGGCTACTATTTGGGGGTCTGTAGATTAGTCCCAAAAGGGTCTTTTTGCCCGTACAATTCTTTAGTTCTATCCATACTGACTCCACATCTCCTGTTTCAATGTCACCCCTTGCAAGGGACTGAATTTCATTCCTCACCAACAGAGCAACCCCACCCCCTCTGCCCACCTGTCTGTCTTTTCGATATGAGGTATACCCTTGAATATTCAGTTCCCAGCCCTGGCCCTCTTGCAGCCATGTCTCAGTAATTCCCACATCATCATAGTTGCCAGTTTCTAACTGAGCCTCAAGCTCGTCCACTTTATTCCTTATACTTCGCGCATTCATATACAGCACTTTGACCTCCGTATTCACTTCCCCCCTCGCACCGCTCGCAATTGGCCCTGACCTTACTCTGTTGTCCCTTCTCGAACTTTCCTACCCATTAATTTGAGAATCTTTTGTAATTTTTCCTGTAGCCCCTTCCCGTTCAACTCCATCTTTATACTCCCAATTTGTCAATCCCTCCCCCCCCACTATTTAATTTAAACCCACACGTGTAGCCCCAGCAAACCTGCCTGCCAGAATGTCGGTCCCCCTCCAGTTAAGGTGTAACCCGTCCCTTTTATACAGGTCACCCCTACCCCAGAAGAGATCCCAGTGGTCTATAAATCTAAATCCTTGCTCCCTGCTCCAGCCCCTCAGACACACATTCAGATCCGCTATCTCCCTGTTCCCGTCATCACTAGCACGATGTACTGGAAGCAATCCAGAGATAACCACCCTAGAAGTCTGGCATTTCAGTCTTCTTCCCAACTCTCTAAACTCATGTTGGAGAACCTCATTCCTCTTCTTCCCGATGTCGTTTGTGCCTACATGCACAACTACTGCCGGCTGTTCACCTTCTCTCTCGAGGATGTTTTGAATTTGGCTCGTGACATCCTGAACCCTAGCACCAGGGAGGCAACAGACCATCCTCGCATCTCCTCTGCCGCCACAGTCACCCACCACTAGGGCTCTGCCCGATATCGGTCTCGCCGGTCGAGTCCCATCTCCAGGATTGGAACCACCGACGTTTCCGCCGCTCGGACTGGAAACATGGTCTCCCCGGACAGTTCCCAAGAGGGCGTACCTGTGTTAATTAGGCACAGCCACCTGGGTCTTTTGCACTCCACGATTTCCACCCTTTCTCTCCGTCACACCTTGATTCTTCCCGTATCCTCGGCGTGATTCCCTCACTGTAGGTCCTGTCCAGGAAACTCTCATTTTCACGGATGGCCCTGAGGTCATCCAGCTGCTTTTCCAGTGCCCCACCACGGTCCTTTAGGAGCTGAAGCTGGACGCACTTGCAACAGTTGTAGCAGCCAGAGGCTCCATCTGTGTCCCTGGGCTCCCGCATCCTGCAAGCCTCACACTGTCTCATCTGCCCCGACATGTGTTCACCGCGTTCCGTCCTCTCGAGCTTTATCCGTAGCCTCCTTTCCTCACCGAAGCCTCTCGAGCCAAAGACTCACACTTTACTCACAAGGCACTTCCCTCACAAGGCCGCTCCCTAAGTGCCATCTTGCTTATACTGACTAATAAATTGCCTAATTTAAAAAATAAATTCCTCAGTTTTAAACTGTTTTCCCCCTCTGACTCACTTCTAACTCTCCTCCCACACGGGCTAGAGCCACTCAGTGCTTTTTCCTGCTTCTCTTTGCTGCTGTTTCTTCAAAATCCACGGAAGCTCTGAGTTAAGTCGGTCTGTGTTTTGCCGCTCTTTTTAAACTGTGTTTCCCCCTCTCACTCACTTCTAACTCTCTTCCCCACAGGCTGGAGCCAATCAGTGCTTTTTCCTGCTTCTCTTTGCTGCTGTTTCTTCGAAGTCCACGGAAGCTCTGAGTTGAACCCATCATATCAATGCTGAAGAAAAGCAAGATCTCATGCCTTAATGACTACTATCTAGTGGCCTTGACATCCACCATCATGAAGTGTTTTGAGAGACATATACGGAATGCATTAAATCCATCTACAAAGCTGCCTTGACCCACTGCAGTTTGCCTACTGCCATAACAGGTCCATGGTTGATGCCATCTCCATGTCCCTACACTCATCCATGGAATACCTAGATAAGAGACACCAAGTCAGACTTCTGTTCATAGATTACAGCACTGCTTTTTTAACATCATCATCCCATCCAAGCTCATCAACAAAGTTGTGGAACTTGGAGTCAGCACTTGTCTCTGCAACTGGATTCTCAACTTCCTGATCAACAGACCACAATCAGTGAGGATAGGGGGCAAATCATCCTCTACGATAATCCCCAACACTGGTGCTCAGCAAGAACGTCCTCTCTACTCCTTATACACCCACAATTGTGCAATCAAGTATAAATCCAATTCAATCTACAAAGTCTGAAGAAGGGTTTCGAGCCAAAACGTTGCCTATTTCCTTCGCTCCATAGATGCTGCTGCACCTGCTGACTTTCTCCAGCACTTTTGTCTACATTCGATTTTCCTTCTTAAACACTCAATCTACAAATTTGCAGATGATGCAACCATAGTGGGCTGGATATCAAATATTCATGAGACGGTACAGGAAGAAAATTGAAAATCTGGTGTCAAAATGGCAACCTTTCTCTCAATGTCAGGAGGACAAAGATAGTGGTCAACTTCAGGAAGTGGTACACAAACCCTGGTATGAATTAATGGTGCCGAAGTTGAGAATAGAATAGAATAGAATAGAATAGAATAGAATAGAATAGAATCTTTAATTGCCACGCAACCAGGGTTGGTGGTATTTGGGTTCGGTACATGATGGTACACTGCTTTTGTTACATACCACTAATAACACAGATCACTGTAATAAAGTGCATCCATACCACATCACAAATCACAAATCTCACCAACAATACATAGTGCAAAAGAACAAACAAAGACCATAGACAAGACACTGTATACATCAAAAGTCATATTATTATCTGATTATTGGACGGAATTGAGAGTTCTTATTGCTGAGGGGAAGAAACTGTTTTTAAAGCGGGTGGTTTTAGTAGCAAGTGACCTGAGGCGCCTCCCCGAAGGGAGAGACTGAAAAAGGTGATTTGCTGGATGGGAGTGGTCCGAGATGATCTTTTTTGCCCGTTGTGAGGTACGTTGGAGATAACTTGAATGGATTGAGGGGAGGGGGGAGTTGATGAACCTGGAGGCCTTGGAGACAATGCGTTGTATTCTGTGTAGTGAGTGACTATCGGTGTTACCGTACCAGACTGTGATTGAGGAGGTGATGATGCTTTCAATGATTGATTGATAGAAACGGACCAGGAGGTGTTTATCAACTCTGAACTTTTTGAGATGGTTGCAAGCTTCACATTCTTAGAAATAAATATTGCCAGCAACTTATTGAAGCAATGGCTAAAAAAGCACAACAACGCCTCTACTTCCTTAGAAGGCTTAGGCAGTTCGGCATGTCCCCAACAATTCTCACCAACATCTCTAGATGCACCATAGAAAGCATTTTATCAGGATGCATCACAGCTTGGTTTGGGAACAGTTCCATCCAAGATCGCAAGAAATTGCAGAAAATTGTGGATCCATCTCAGACCATAACATGAACCAATCTCCCTTTTACACTTCACACTGCCTTGGCAAGGTCATTAGCATAATAAAGAACTAATCTCATCCAAGGCAGTCCCTCTTCTACCTGTCCCATCAGGCAAGAGGCAGAAAATGTGAAAACACACAACTCCATATTCGGGGACAGTTTCTTCCCAGCTGTTATCAGGCATCTGAATCATCCTATCAGCAATGAAAGCGCGGTCCTGTGCTACTATCTCTATCTACCTCATTGGACAACTCGCTGGTTGGATGTGACAGCCTCTCTCTCTTGGATGTTGCTCTAATCCATTTAACTCGCTGACAGGCCAGGAGAGGGTCAATTTCCCAGCATCATTGGTAACAACTGGGTCCAATTAACCGACATTGGTCTGGCCACTTGAAGCTTGTCAGCCACTGCGTATAAAACCCTGGCATTCTGGCCAGAGGGGAGAAGAGGATGGGAGAAGAAGAGGAGAAAGTGTTGTGATGGTGGTGATGATGAAGGACAGTGTCCCCATGTGGTCCTGGACTTTCATACCACACATGTTCACCTTACTGTGAGTGTCGGCATGGTCACTCCCTAACCCGTCATCGTTCCCCAACATCACAATCCATAAATAGCTTGAAAATATGACATTGCTGGAGAAACCACCACCTTCAACCACAGTGGTCTTGTTGGTCAATGTACTCCAATGCTGTCAGGTAGCATGTTCCAGGATTTTGACCAAGCAATTAAATTGTATTTCTGAGACAGGACATGAAGGGAAAGCCTCATTCGGTGGTGTTTGCATGTGCCTGCTCCCTCTGTCATTTTTGATCACACACACTTAAGAGGAAATGCAGTGCACTTTGCAGGCGGAGCACACTGCAATACCATGCGCCAGTGCTGAGGGTGGTGAGAATATTAACAATGAAGTTTGCTGCTTTATTACTGGATTCCATTCAGTGTGTGTGCAACTCCATTCTGTGTTAACGGAGTTGCACACTTTCTTGACTTGAACCTTTTGCTTGTTAGGTGGGAAATCACAAAATACTTGACTTCTGACCTGTTCTTATAGCCACAGAATTTGTATAGTTTAAAACATGGAACTGCAGATGCTGGTTTATATTTTAAAAAGATACAAAATGCTGGAGTAACTAGTGGATCGGGCAGAATGTCTGGAAAACATGGATAGCTGAGGTTTCGGGTTGGAGCCTATCTTCGGACTGATTGAGGTAGGGAGGAAGAAAGGTGGAAAGGGGGCACAACAAATCCTGGTAAGTAATAGATGGACACAAAAAGTTGGGGTAACTCGGCGGGACAGGCAGTATCTCTGAAGACAAGGAATGGGTAACGTTTCGGGTGAAGACACGTGATGTAGAGAGATATAGAACAATGAATGAAAGATATGCAAAAATGTAACGATGAGAAAGGAAATAGAACATTGTTAGCTGTTTGAGTTAAAATGAGAAGCTGGTGTAACTTGGGTGGGGGAGGGATTGAGAGAGAGGGAATGTTGGGGTTACTTGAAGATAGATAAATCAATATTCATACCATTGGGCTGTAAACTGCCCAAGCGAAATATGAGATGCTGTTCCTCTAATTAGTGCTTAGCCTCACTCTGACAATGGAGGAGACCAAGGACAGAAAGGTCAGTGTGGGAATAGGAAGGAGATTTAAAGTGTTTAGCAACCAGGAGATCACATAGGTTTCTTGTGGAATGAGCGAAGGTGTTCAGTGAAACGATCGCCCAGTCTACGTTTGGTTTCGCGGATGTATAAGATTCATAGGATTATAAGGAATATGAGTAGAATTAGGCCATTTGGCCCATGAAGTCTACTCTGCTATTCAATCATGGCTGATCTATCTCTCCCTCCTAACCCCATTCTCCTGCCTTAACCATATAACCATATAACAATTACAGCACGGAAACAGGCCATCTCGACCCCTCTAGTCCGTGCCGAACACATAATCTCCCCTAGTCCCATATACCTACGCTCAGACCATAACCCTCCATTCCTTTCCCATCCATATAACTATCCAATTTATTTTTAAATGATAAAAACGAACCTGCCTCCACCACCTTCACTGGAAGCTCATTCCACACAGCTACCACTCTCTGAGTAAAGAAGTTCCCCCTCATGTTACCACTAAACTTCAGTCCCTTAATTCGCAAGTCATGTCCCCTTGTTTGAATCTTCCCTACTCTCAGTGGGAAAAGCTTTTCCACGTCAACTCTGTCTATCCCTCTCATCATTTTAAAAACCTCTATCAAGTCCCCCCTTAACCTTCTGCGCTCCAAAGAATAAAGCCCTAACTTGTTCAACCTTTCTCTGTAACTTAGTTGCTGAAACCCAGGCAACATTCTTGTAAATCTCCTCTGTACTCTCTCTATTTTGTTGACATCCTTCCTATAATTAGGCGACCAAAATTGTACACCATACTCCAGAATTGGCCTCACAGTTTTGGCCTTGTACAATTTTAACATTACATCCCAACTTCTATACTCAATGCTCTGATTTATAAAGGCCAGCACACCAAAAGCTTTCTTTACCACCCTATCTACATGAGATTCCACTTTCAGGGAACTGTGCACAGTTATTCCCAGATCCCTCTGTTCACCTACATTCTTCAATTCCCTACCATTTACCATGTACGTCCTATTTTGATTTGTCCTGCCAAGATGTAGCACCTCACACTTATCAGCATTAAACTCCATCTGCCATCTCTCAGCCCACTCTTCCAACTGGCATAAATCTCTCTGTAGACTTTGAAACTCTACTTCATTACCCGCAACCCCACCTATCTTAGTATCATCTGCATACTTACTAATCCAATTTACCACACCATCGTCCAGATCATTGATGTACATGACAAACAACAGTGGACCCAACCCTGTGGCACCCCACTCGTCACTGGCCTCCAACCTGACAAACAACCATCCACCATTACTCTCTGGCATCTCCCATTCAGCCACTGTTGAATCCATCTTGCTACTCCACCATTAATACCCAACCATTGAACCTTCTTAACCAACCTTCCATGAGGAACCTTGTCAAAGGCCTTACTGAAGTCCATATACACAACATCCACTGCTTTACCCTCAACAATTTCCCGAGTAACATCTTCAAAAAATTCAAGAAGATTAGTTAAACATGACCTTCCAGGCACAAATCCATGTTGACTGTTCCTAATCAGACCCTGTTTATCCAGATGCTTATATTTATTATCTCTAAGTATTCTTTCCATTAATTTGCCCACCACTGACGTCAAACTAACAGGTCTATAATTGCTAGGTTTACTCTTAGACCCCTTTTTAAAACAATGGAACAACATGCGCAGTACGCCAATCCTCTGGCACTATTCCCGTTTCTAATGACATTTGAAATATTTCTGCCATAGCCCCTGCTATCTCTACACTAACTTCCCTCAATGTCCTAGGGAATATCCTGTCCGGACCTGGAGACTTATCCACTTTTATATTTCTCAAAAGTGTCAGTACTTCCTCTTCTTTGATCCTCTTAGTTTCCATAGCTACTCTACTTGTTTCCCTTACCTCACATAATTCAATATCCTTCTCCTTGGTGAATACCGAAGAAAAGAAACTGTTCAATATCTCCCCCATCTCTTTTGGCTCTGCAGATAGTTGGCCACTCTGACTCTCTAATGGACCAATTTTATCCCTCGTTATCCTTTTGCTATTAATATAGCGGTAGAAACCCTTCGGATTTACTTTTACCTTACTTGCCAAAGCAACCTCATATCTATAATAATAATAATACATTTTATTTATGGGCGCCTTTCAAGAGTCTCAAGGACACCTTACAAAAATTGAGCATGTATAGGAAAAACATGTAAGGGGAATGAAATAAATAGTAGAGACATGGCTAGTACACAAAGTAAAGACAGAATTCAATACAAAACACAGCATGAGGCAATTAATGCACAGATGAAAAGGGACGGGGACGTGTGGCTAAGGATAGGCAGAGGTGAAGAGATGGGTCTTGAGGCGGGACTGGAAGATGGGGAGGGACACGGAATTGCGGATCAGTTGGGGGAGGGAGTTCCAGAGCCTGGGAGCTGCCCTGGAGAAGGCTCTGTCCCCAAAACTGCGGAGGTTGGACTTGTGGATGGAGAGGAGACCGGCTGATGTGGATCTGAGGGACCGTGAGGGTTGGTAGGGGGAGAGGAGGTCAATGAGATATGTGGGGGCCAGATGGTGGAGGGCTTTGTAGGTGAGGACCAGGATTTTGTAGGTGATCCGGTGGGAGATGGGAAGCCAGTGAAGTTTTTTGAGGACTGGAGTGATGTGATGCCAGGATTTGGTGTGGGTGATGAGTCGGGCGGCTGCGTTCTGGACCAGTTGGAGTCGGTTGATGTAGGTGGAGCTGATGCCAAGGAGAAGTGAGTTGCAATAGTCCAGTCGGGAGGAGATGAAGGCATGGATGAGTCTTTCAGCAGCAGGCGGAGTGAGAGAGGGTCTGAGTTTGGCGATGTTGCGGAGATGAAAGAAGGAGGTTTTAATGACATGGCGGATGTGAGGCTCAAGGGAGAGGGTGGAATCAAAGATCACGCCAAGGTTGCGGGCCTGGGGAGATGGGGAGACAGTGGTGCCGTCGATGGTGAGAGTGGGGTTATTGATTTTGCTGAGTGTGGCTTTGGAGCCTATGAGGAGGAATTCTGTCTTATCGCTGTTGAGTTTGAGGAAATTATGTTGCATCCAGGTTTTTATAGCTGACAAACAGGAGTTGATATGGGAGAGGGGGGGATTGTGGGGGGATTTGGTGCCAAGGTAGATCTGGGTGTCATCAGCGTAACAGTGGAAGTCCAGATTGAAGTGGCGGAGTATCTGACCAAGGGGGAGGATGTAGATGATGAAGAGGAGGGGGCCGAGTACGGAGCCTTGGGGAACGCCTTGAGTGACTGCGGCTGTAGCAGAGGTGTGGTTGTGGAGAGAGATGAAGTGGGATCTGTTGGAAAGGTAGGAACGGAGCCAGCTGAGTGCAGAGCCTTCAATGCCGAGGTCCTTGAGTCTGGTGAGCAGGATGTTATGGTTCACTGTATCGAAGGCTGCGCTCAGGTCGAGGAGGATGAGGATGTTGAGGGAACCAGTGTCAGCAGAGGTGAGGAGGTCGTTGAGGACTTTGAGGAGAGCAGTTTCTGTGCTATGGAGGGGGCGAAAGCCAGATTGGAGGGGTTCAAGTAGGTTATACGCAAGGAGGTGGGAATGAAGTTGCGACGCAACGATACGCTCCAGGGTTTTTGAAAGGAAGGGGAGGTTTGAGATTGGGCGGTAGTTAATGAGAGAGGAGGGATCAAGACCAGGTTTCTTTAGGATTGGTGTAACGGCAGCAGTTTTGAAAGCGGAGGGGACAATTCCTTGGGACAATGAGGAGTTGAAGAGATTAGTGAGGTAGGGGCAGAGTACGGGGAGGCAGGACTTCAACAGGGGAGTGGGGAGAGGGTCGAGGGAGCAGGTGGTGGGTTTGGAAGAGCTGATGAGTTTGGAGATTTCAATAGGGGTGACCAGGTCAAACTGGGAGAGGAAGCAGTGTGGAGGAGGGGTAAGGAGGTCAGTGGAGATGTTGAAAGGAGGGGCCGTGGTAGGTGGTGGAGTAGATGCTGGGGAGTCGGGTACAGGGGATAAAGATTGATAGATGGTGCTGATTTTATCAGCGAAAAAGTGGAGGAATGAGTTGCAGAGATCCGGAGTAGAGGTAGGGAGAGTGTTGGCTCGAGGCTTGAGGAGGTTGCCCACTGTGGAGAAGAGGGTTCTGTGGTTTAGGCAGGGATCGGTGAATATGGAGGAGAGGTAGGCAGATTTTGCAGCAATGAGGGCATCTTTGTAGTCAGTGAGGTGGAGTTTGTAAGCTTCAAGGTGGACTGTGAGAGATGATTTCTTTATTAGTCGTTCGAGTTGGCGACCAGTCTGTTTCAGTTTACGAAGTGCAGGTGTGTACCAGGGTGAGGATGTGTTGAAAGTATCTTCTCCCCATAACCTCATGCCTTCTCCCCATAACCTCTGATACCTGTACTAATCAAGAATCTATCTATCTCTGCCTTAAACAAATCCAATGAATTGACCTCCACAGCCTTCTGTGGCAGAGAATTCCACAGATTCACCACCTTCTGACGAAATAAATGTATCTTTGTCTCCTTCCTAAAAGAACATCCTTTAATTCTGAGGCTATGACCTCTAGTCCTAGACTCTCCCACTAGTGGAAACATTACCTCCACATCCCCTCTATCTAAGCCTTTCACTATTCTGTATGTTTCAATGAGTTTAATTCTTCTAAACTCTAACGTGTACAGGCTCAGTGCCGACAAACGCTCATCATGGGTTAACCAACTCATTCCTGGGATCATTCTTGTTAACCTCCTCTGGACCGTCTCCAGAGCCAGCACACCCTTCCTCAGATATGGTGCCCAAAATTGCTAACAATATTCCAAATGTGGCCTGACTAGTGCCATATAGAGCCTCAACATTTGTGTTAAATTTTTATTGTGTATTATGTGTTCTTTCTCATTGTATCGCTGCTGACATATTCATTTCACTTGCACTTTATGCACAATGTGAAGAATAAACCCGTATTGTATTGTATTGTAACATTACATCCCTGTTACAAGCCGTCTTTAATTAAATGCAAGCATTGAGTTTGCTTTCTTTACCTCCGATTCGACTTGCAGATTAACTTTAGAAATCCTGCGCCAGCACTCCCATGACCCTTTGTACCTCCGATGTCTGGATTCTCACACCATTTAGAAAATAGTCTATGCCTATATTCCTACTACCAATATGCATGACTCCACACTTTGCTACACTACATTCCATCTGTCACTTCTCTGCCCACTCTCCCAACCTGTCCAAGTCCTTCTGCAGAGTCCTTGCTTTCTCTACACTACCTGCCCCTCCACTTATTTTTGTATCATCCGCAAACTTTGCCACAAAGCCTTCAATCCCTTCGTCCAAATCATGAATACACAATGTGAATCATCGACCCTTGCGGAACTCCACTAGTCTGGCAGCCAACCAGAAAAAGCCCCCTTTGTTGCCACTCTGTCTTCTGCCATCCAGCCAACTAGCTATCCACGCTAGTATCTGCCCTTTGATACCATGGGCTCTCATCTTCCTAAGCAGCCTCACATGTGGCACCTAATCAAAGGCTTTCTGAAAATCTAAGTAAACAACAACTATTGACTTTCCTTTGTCTGTCCTGCAATTTACTTCTTCAAACAATTCCAGCAAATTTGTCACGCAAGACCTCCCCTTCACAAAGCCATGCTGACTTTGTCCTATTTTATCGTGAACTTCTAAACACTCCGGAACCTCATCCTTTATAATAGACTCTAAACTCTTACCAATCACCGGCCATATTAACCAGCCAAAAGTTCCCACTATTCTGCCTTGTAGAGCTATTAACAAATACTCCAAATAACGATCCGACAAGTTTATTAGCATACAATAAAGTTACACTGCATGTTGTCACCACTGTGACTACATCCCGACTAACCGCTAGTGTCAGGAAGCGTGAGTAATATATGGTGACTGTATGGAAAAACCCGGACTGGATTATAGATCCGAATGGCGCGTAACATATGTGTGTTAGTATTAGGTAGAGCATATCTACACCTTTCCTCTTAAGAAAATAATGTAACTACGAATATATATGTGAGTACAATTAATCAAATTTAACTGGCGTCTAATAAAATATGCAGTCGCTTCAGCATTGGAACAGGTTAAGCATAGTCCCTGTATCTGAGGATAGGTTTGCAAATGTGACCCGCTCGCATCTCCATCCTTCACCGGCGAGAACTGTGAGACCGGGGGCTGTTGGTGCACCGGAGTTCCGTGAGACGGGTGAGGTGAGACTGGAGACCGGGACACCGACCGTGGTGACAAGAAGGCAGGAAACATGCTGGGCACAGACTCCGCAAACGGACGCTGGGCCAGGGAGGGGAGAATATCGGTCATGCGGTGACACAGTCCAGGAACATCTGGACACGGGATCGTGGGTTGCGGTTCCTTCACTAGTAGAAGGTGTTGACGATTTCGCCAGTAAGTCCCTTCATTTGAATCGACCATGTACGAACGTGGTTCTGGTGCAGAGCTGCGGATTAAACCAAGGCGTCCATGACCCTTGTCAGTTTGAAGTCGTACAACTTGCCAGCGGCTCGAGTGGCCTGCTTGTTTTGTCGTACAAGTGTTTCTTGATCTCGCGCTTATAGAAACATAGAAAATAGGTGCAGGAGTAGGCCATTCGGCCCTTCGAGCCTGCACTGCCATTCAATATGATCATGGCTGATCATCCAACTCGGTATCCCGTACCTGCCTTCTCTCCATACCCCCTGATCCCTTTAGCCACAAGGGCCACATCTAACTCCCTCTTAAATATAGCCAATGAACTGGCCTCAACTACCTTCTGTAGCAGAGAGTTCCAGAGATTCACCACTCTCTGTGTGAAAAAAGTTTTTCTCATCTCGGTCCTAAAGGATTTCCCCTCTATCCTTAAGCTGTGACCCCTTGTCCTGGACTTCCTGATGCTGATGTTGTGCTTGAATTATTGATGGCTTGTGAACCTGCGGCTGTAGTAGTTGCTTGGGTATGGGCAGCGTGGTACGGGTATGCCTTGACATGAGGCTTTGGGCAGGAGACCCCAGCACTGGGTCGTGGGCAATGTTTCTTGAGTTGAGCAAGTCCAGGTAAACATCAGATTTTGCCTAATGAGATCTTTCCATCACCTGTTTGGCACTCCGGACTGCCCGCTCGGCCAGCCCGTTCGATTGAGGGAATTCGGGACTGCTGGCAATGTGACGAAAGTCCCATCGTTGGGCAAAATTCTTGAAGTACTGGCTGGTGAACTGGCTTCCGTTGTCTGGCAGTAGTTTCATGGGCGTCCTGTGATTGAAAAGTGTCGCGCTAGTTTTTGAATCATCACTGCTGAAGTGGGGCTGGGAAGCAGATCGATCTCAAACCAGCCCGAGTACGAGTCAACCAGAACTATACAAACAAAGAAAATAGGTGCAGGAGGAAGCCATTCGGCCCTTCGAGCCAGCACCGCCATTCATTGTGATCATATCTGATCGTCCCCTATCAATAACCCGTGCCTGCCTTCTCCCCATATCCCTTGACTCCACTAGCCCCTAGAGCTCTATCTAACTCTCTCTTAAATCCATCCAGTGACTTGGCCTCCACTGCCCTCTGTGGCAGGGAATTCCATAAAATCACAACTCTCGGGGTGAAAAAGTCTTTTCTCACCTCAGTCTTAAATGACCTCCCCTTTATTCTAAGACTGTGGCCCCTGGTTCTGGACTCGCCCAACATTGGGAACATTTTTCCTGCATCTAGCTTATCCAGTCCTTTTATAATTTTATATGTTTCTATAAGAACCCCATCATCCTTCTAAACTCCAGTGAAACCAGGTATTGTTTACCACGCCATTCAAAAATGTCTGTTGCCAGTGTGGACCATGGTAGGGCAGGGACTGGGTGAGGGAGATGCGGCTGCTTGGGTAGATTTTTAAAAAAATGTTTTTTTTAAATTAAATCAAAAATATTTATTCAAACATTATAATAGTATTTACAACACAATAAAACAAAACAGAACCCACCACGATAGTACAAGACAAAACAAATATACCTAGTAAACTACTGAACAACTATATTACAATCCTTGTCCAGGATACACTCTACCCCCCTCGGTGTCCAACGGTCCCGGAAATCTCCCAAGGTGCCCGTGGACAGCTCTCCAGTACCACCCGGGCACGGACATAATCCTGGAAAAGGGGGCTGCTTGGGTTGATGGGACACCAGGCTATTGCAGATCATGCAGGCTTCCACCTTCTCCCGTATAAGCTCAGTCATTCCAGGCCAGAAAAACATGCTCTTGGCTCGAAGGATGGTTGCCTTGATGCCGGAATGTGCCCCGTGCACAGAGTCTAAATATTTGTCTCGTAAAGCAGTTGGAATGATGGCTTGTGTCCCTTGAAAGTCACGCCGTCCTGGAGCACAAGCTCATCACGGACTGGGAAGTATGGGCGAATGGCAACAGGTACCTTGTGCTATTTATCCGGCCAACTATGCCGGATGATCGAGGACAGGGACTGTAGGGAGTCATCGGCTGCTGTCTGGGAAGCCAAGTCATCCAGCACTCTGTGGGAAGGTAAGACACCATCATCACAATGTGGGTGTCGTTGTCAGACAGTTGTTGCTCGCAGGTCTTGCGTGGGGCTCTGGATAGAGTGTCGGCTAGGTGCATGTCTTTGCCTGGTTTGTAAACTAGTTTGATATCGGACCTTTGAAGCTGCATCATCATCCACTGCAGCCGGTCAGGAGCAGCATGGATTTCCTTTTTCAAAATGCTGATCAGGGGCTGGTGGTCTGTTTCATCAGTCACAGTCTTTCCAAAAATAACATCTTTGAATTTCACACAGGCAAAAACCTCTGCCAGTAGTTTCTTTTCGATTTGAGCATAGCATTGCTCGGTCTCAGACATCGTACAGGAGGCATATGCCACGGAACTGTTGTCACCTTCACTGGTGATCTGTTGTCACCTTCACTGGTGCTCTGAAGGTGCATCACAGGTTAGCGTTACTGGCAGTTTTACATCAAAGTGAGCCAGCATCGGGGCACAGGACAACTGCTGTTTTAGGGTATCGAATGCTCTCTGGTGTTGTGTGTACCAGGACCAGGTTGCATCTTTGTGCATCAGCTGCCACAGTGGTGCTGACAGTTCACTGAAGTTCGGAATGAACTTACCCAGGTAATTCACCTAGGAATCTTGGTAAGCTGGTTACGTCTGTGGGAACCGGTAGTTCGTTGATGGGTCTTGGAAGGATCCGGTTTGAGTCCATCATTAGTAAAAATGTGTCCCACATACTTCACTTCCCTGACACGAAATCTGCACTTTAGGGGGTTGAGCTTGAGGTTGATGTCCTTGGCACGATCCAGTACTTTCTTTAAATTGGCATTGTGTTCTGACATGTCGCGGCCAGCACGATTATGTCATCGACAATAATGGCACAAGGATGTCCTGCGAACAGCTGTTCCATTGTGCGCTGGAAAACTTCACTAGCAGAGTTTGGTGCCAAAGGGCATTCGCAGAAACTTGTAGCGGCCAAAACGTGGGCCAAAAGTGGTTAGCTCAGACGATTTGGGGGTCTAACGGGAATTGTCCAGAATGAACTTTTGGCATCTAAAACAGAGAACACAGTTGCTTTGCCAAGTGTGCTGTTCCCTTTTTGTGCAGCAGGGTAATGTTCCGATCATCATGGAACCACCACTGACTCTAGTGATTCCTGAAATATCACTATCAATGCCTTTCAGAACCCGAGGGTGCAGTCCATCCAGCCCAGTTCACTTATGCACCTTCAGCCCTTTCAGCTTCCCAAGCACCTTCTCCCTGGTAATAACCACTCCACTAACTTCCACCCCCTGAATCTCTTGAATTTGAGGCACGTTGCTGGTGTCTTCCAATGTGAAGACTGACGCACAAAAGTTATTCAACTCCTCTGCCATTTCTTTATTCACCATTATCACTTTTCCTGCATATTTCTCCAGCGGTCCAACGTCCACTCTTGCCTCCTTCTTTCTCTTTATATATCTGAAGAAACTCTTGCTATCCTCTTTTATATTATTGGCTAGCACACCTTCGTATTTCATCGTTTCTCCCCGTATTGTCTTTTTAGTTACCCTCTGTTGTTCTTTAAAGCTTCCCAATCCTCTGGCTTCCAATTAATCTTTGCTATGTTATATGCCTTCTCTTTTAGTTTTATACTGTCCTTGACTTCCCTTGTCAGCCACGGTCGCCTCTTTCTCCCCCTAGAATCTTTCTTCCTCTGGAATGAAAAGATCTTGCATCTTCCGGATTATTCCCAGAAATTCCTGCCATTGCTGTTCCACCGTCATCCTTGCTAGGGTCGCTTTCCAGTCAACTTTGGCCAGCTCCTCCCTCATCCCTCTGTAGTTCCCTTTGCTCAGCTGCAATACCAACACATGTGATTTCACCTTCTCCCTCTCAAGTTACAGGTTAAAACTTATCATGCTGTGGTCACTACCTCCTAATGGTTCCTTTACCTTGAGTTCCCTTATCAAATCCAGTTCATTACATAACACTAAATCCAAAATTGCCTTTTCCCTGGTGGGCTGCACCACAAGCTGCTTTAAGAATCCATCTCGGAGGCACTCTACAAATTCTCTTTTTTGGGATCCAGTACCAACCTGATTTTCCCCAGTCTACCTGCATATAGAAATCTCCCATGACCACCATAGCATTGCGTTTTTTTATATGCTAACTTTATCTCCTGATAACTTGTACCCTATATCCTGGCTGCTGTTTGAGGGCCTGTAAATAACTCCTATTAGGGTTTTTTAACCCTTTTAATTTCTTAGCTTTGTCCACATGGACTCTACATCTTCTGATCCTATGTCACCCTTCACTAAGGACTGAATTTCATTCCTAACCAACAGAACTACCCCACCCATTACGATATGACATATAACTCTGAATATTTAGTTCCCAGCTCCAATCCTCTTGCAGCCAATCCTCTTGCAGCCACAGCCAACATCAAAACTACCAATCTCTACCAATGTGCTACAAGCTCATCCATTTTGTTTCTTATACTAAGCGCATTTAAATACAACACCTTTAATTCGGTATTCATCTCCCTATTCCCACCGGTCCTGACCTTACTCTATTACCCCTTCTTGAACTTTACGTCCCTTTAATTTGGATGACTTCTGTAACATTTCCATATATAACCATATAACAATTACAGCACGGAAACAGGCCATCTCGGCCATACAAGTCCGTGCCGAACAATTATTTTCCCCTAGTCTCATCTACCTGCACTCAGACCATAACCCTCCATTCCTTTCCCATCCATATACCTATCCAATTTATTTTTAAATGATAAAATCAAACCTGCCTCCACCACTTCCACTGGAAGCTCATTCCACACAGCTACCACCCTCTGAGTAAAGAAGTTCCCCCTCATGTTACCCCTAAACTTCTGTCCCTTAATTCTGAAGTCATGTCCTCTTGTTTGAATCATCCCTACTCTCAATGGGAAAAGCTTGTCCACGTCAACTCTGTCTATCCCTCTCATCATTTTAAAGACCTCCATCAAGTCCCCCCTTAACCTTCTGCGCTCCAGAGAATAAAGACCTAACTTATTCAACCTTTCTCTGTAACTTAGTTGCTGAAACCCAGGCAACATTCTAGTAAATCCCCTCTGTACTCTCTCTATTTTGTTGACATCCTTCCTATAATTGGGCGACCAAAATTGTACACCATACTCCAGAATTGGTCCACTTCCCCTTGTACAATTTTAACATTACATCCCAACTTCTATACTCAATGCTCTGATTTATAAAGGCTAGCATACCAAAAGCTTTCTTTACCACCCTATCTACATGAGATTCCACCTTCAGGGAACTATGCACAGTTATTCCTAGATCCCTCTGTTCAACTGCATTCCTCAATTCGCTACCATTTACCATGTACGTCCTATTTTGATTTGTCCTGCCAAGATGTAGCACCTCACACCTATCAGCATTAAACTCCATCTTCCATCTTTCAGCCCATTCTTCCAAATGGCCTAAATCTCTCTGTAGACTTTGGAAATCTACTTCATTTTCCACAACACCATCTATCTTAGTATCATCTGCATACTTACTAATCCAATTTACCACACCTTCATCCAGATCATTGATGTACATGACAAACAACAGTGGACCCAACACAGATCCCTGAGGCACCCCACTAGTCACCTGCCTCCAACCTGACAAACAGCCATCCACCATTACTCTCTGGCGACTCCCATTCAGCCACTGTTGAATCCATCTTGCATTTATACCCAACAATTGAACCTTCTTAACCAACCTTCCATGAGGAACCTTGTCAAAGGCTTTACTAAAGTCCATATAGACAACATCCACTGTTTTACCCTCATCAATTTCCCTAGTAACATCTTCAAAAAATTCAAGATTAGTCAAACATGACCTTCCAGGCACAAATCCATGTTGACTGTTCCTAATCAGACCCTGTTTATCCAGATGCTTATATATATTATCTCTAAGTATCTTTTCCATTTATTTGCCCACCACTGAAGTCAAACTAACAGGTCTAAAATTGCTAGGTTTACTCTTAGAACCCTTTTTAAACAATGGAACAACATGCGCAGTACGCCAATCCTCGGGTGCTATTCCCGTTTCTAATGACATTTGAAATATTTCTGTCATAGCCCCTGCTATTTCTACACTAACTTCCATCAATGTCCTAGGGAATATCCTGTCAGGACCTGGAGACTTATCCACTTTTATATTTTTCGAAAGCGTCAGTACTTCTTTTTCTTTGAATCTTATAGTATCCATAGCATCCATTTCCTCCACTCTCTTTCCTTTTAACTTCCAATTTGCTGACCTCCTCCCCTCCCTTCCCTCCCTCCCTATTTAGTTTATCTACAGCCCTAAATATACGGTTTGGCAGGAGTCTGGTTCCAGTCGGGTTCAAGTGAAGTCCGTCCCGTCGGAACAGTTCCCTCCTTCCCCAATACTGGTGCCAATGTCCCACAAATTGAAACCCACTACTTCCACACCAGTCTTTAAGCCCCGTGTTCAACTCTCTTATCCTCTCAACCCTGTGCCGATTTGCACGTGGCTCAGGTAACAATCCAGATATTATTACCTTCTTGGTTCTGCTTTTCAATTTGGTACCTAGCTGCTCAAATTCCATAAGCAGAACTTCTTTCCTCGTTCTACCTACGTCATTGGTACCCACATAGGTCACGGTGACCGGATCTATCCCCTCCCTCTACTGGTCAGACGAGATGTCCTGAACCTGGACACCAGACAGGCAACACAGCCTTCGGGACACTTGATCTTTACGACAGAGAACAGTGTAAAAAAGATTAGCATAAGAAAAAGAAGTTAGATAGTAAAGGATATAAAGATGTGAAATATATAGTGTGTGAAGAAAGAAAACGAGTAAATGAAGAAAGTTGAGAGAAAATAGAGAAAAGAAAATAAAAAAAATAAAAAAAGGTGATCATTATTTATAATCTTGACCAACCCTCGTCCAGTCCTGAAACTGTTATTTTTTACAATTGTGTTGCACCATATGATTCCAAAAAAACGACGAATGGAGACCAACTCGTTATGAATTGGTCTGATTTATCCATTAGGAGGAATCGCATTTCCTCAAGTGAGCGGTGTCCAACATACTTGCAATCCACATTTTAAGCGTTGGTATTGATGTACCCTTCCAAAATTTAAGTATTAATTTTTTTGCTATTATTAAACCATAGTTAAGGAATAGATTTTGAGATGTGTTCAATTTATTCCCATCTTCCATTACACCAAATATAATCATTTCAGTATTAGGTTCCATTCTTGTCTTGAATAATTTTGTAAATATTTCAAAAATATCATTCCAAAATCTATAAAGTTTTATGCAGGAAACTAAGGAGTGTGTTATAGTTGCCTTTTGGGCTAGACATTTATCACAAGTGGCGGATATATTTGGATAAAATTTGTTCAATCTTGTTTTTGAATAATATAATCTATGTACAATTTTAAATTTAATTAGATTATGTCTTACATTAATTGAACATTTGTGAATATATATCAGGTATTTTTCCCATTTAACCTTCGTAATTTTTATCATTAGTTCCCGTTCCCACTCTTCTCTAAGTACCTCTGTCGATGGTAGGTCTATATTTAGAATACTATTATATAAATATGATATTAATTTTTGTGAGTCAGCTTCAATATTCATTGCTTCTTCCAATAAGTCAGGAGTTACTTTTTGATATCCTTGTATATATTTTTTCACGAAATCGCAAATCTGAAGATATTTAAAATATTGGTTGTTTTTCAGTTTAAATTTTAATTGTAATTGTTGGAATGATAGTAGGTTTCCCATTTCGTACATATCCCCGATCCTTCTAATTCCGAGACTTTTCCATTGGTTATATGTCTTATCAATAAGAGATGGTTTAAATAAAGGGTTATTCGCTATTGGCATTAACAGTGAAAGATTTCTTAATTTTAAAGATAATTTTATTTGTTTCCAAATTCTTATTGTACCATATATAATTGGGTTCTTCTTATATATTGTGTTATTCAGTTTTTTTGGGGAGAGGAGGATCGTTCCTATATTACAAGGATGGCAATCCTCCTTCTCCATTTTTATCCATTCTGTCTGTTGGGTAGAACTATCCAACCAATAAATCATATTCTTAATATGCACTGCCCAGTAATAATACATAAAATTCGGAAGTGAAAGTCCCCCGACCTCTTTTGGTTTACATAAGTGTTTTTTTTGTGATTCTATGTGATCTATAGTCCCAAATATAATTAGTAATATTAGAGTCTAATTTTTTTTTTTAATATTTTGGTATATATACTGAAATAGGTATAGTAATTATGGTAGGAAGATCATTTTTATTGCATTTATTCTACCTAATAATGATAAGGGAAGTGTTTTCCAAAATTTAATCAACGTATTAAGTTTATTTAATAAAGGTGTGAAATTAGCGTTGAATAATGCTTTATATTTTCTAGTAATCTGAATACACAAATATTTAAATTTTTCTGTTGCGATTTTAAAGGGGAACTTCAATAAGTGTGTAGGTTCTTGAGGTTTTAATGTCATGATTTCACTTTTATTCCAGTTTATTCTATATCCAGAAAAAGACCCAAATTCCTCTATTAAGTTTAATAAATTTGGTATGCTCGTTTGTGACTTTGTAATATATAAAAGTATATCGTCTGCATATAATGAGATTTTATTCTTTGAGTCCCTGGTATTATAGCCCTGAATATTCGGATGAATTCTTATACTTTCAGCCAGGGGTTCTATCATAAGGGCAAATAGCAGGGGTGATAGTGCACATCCCTGCCTATTACCCCTTGATAGTTGAAATTTTTGAGATAACATGTTATTAGTTAAAATTCTTGCCATCGGTTTATCATATAATAATTTTACCCATGTAATAAAATTCTCTCCCATATTAAATTTTTGTTGTACTTTATATAAGTATTGCCACTCTACCTGATCAAATGCTTTCTCTGCATCCAAAGAAATAATTGATATATCTTCTTCCTCTACTTTATGTGAGTACATTATATTAAACAGGCGTCTCAGATTATTAAATGAGTATCTTTTAGGTATAAACCCCGTTTGATCAGGGTTTATCAATTTACTAATATATTTGCTTAATCTTCTTGCTAAAATCTTTGCTAAAATTTTCTGATCTGTATTTAAAAGTGATATAGCTCTGTATGAGCCCAGATCTTCTAAATCTTTATCTTTTTTTGGAATAAGCGTAATAGTTGATTCTGTTAGTGTTTCAGGTAGTTTGTTTTCTTTAAAAGCATGGGAGTATAAATTAAATAAATAAGGGGTCGTTATCTCCTGAATTTTTTTATAAAATTCATTATTAAAACCATCTGGTCCCAGTGTCTTACCATTTTTCAGCGATTTTATTGTTTCACCTATTTCTTTGATTGTAATTTGAGCTCCTAGTTCCTCTTGTTCCAAAAGGTCCAGTATTGGAAGATTACAGTTATCTAGAATTTTTTTTATTTTACTATCTTCTATTTTAATTTTAGATGTATATAAGTTTTGGTAAAATTGGGCAAATCTATTATTAATATCTTTAGGTAGTATTAGTAATTCACCTTTCTCTGATTTAATTTTGGTTATAGTATTTTCCTTTTCTTGTTTTTTCAATTGGCGAGCTAAAAGCTTATGTGGTTTGTCACCAAACTCAAAATGTTCCTGTTTTGTAATTTGGAATAGTCTTATTACTCTTGCCGATAAAATTCGATTAAGCTTAAATTTCAGTAATATTATCTTATTGTGTTTATCTGTCGTGGAATCTTTGGCATTATCCAACTCTAACTGTCTGATTTCTTGTTCTAACAACAATTGTTCTGTCTTATTCTTTTTATTTTGAAAACTTTGATATGAAATTATAATTCCTCTCATAAATGCCTTAAAAGTTTCCCATAATAAAGAAGGCGAAGTACCTGGTGTATCATTTGTATCGAAAAAAAGTTTCATTTGTTGTTTTAAATATTGATAGCCTTGCACGTCATTTAAAATATGTGTATTAAACCTCCAAAAATTTTTTTTACCCGGCATTCCCTCAAATTTTACTGAAAATGTCAACAGAGAGTGATCTGAGATACTACTAATGTGGTATGTTGGGTTGTTTGTATATGGCATTCATTTCATATCCACTAAAAAATTATCAATTCTTGAATAAGTTTTATGTATCGAAGAGTAAAACGAGTATTCCCTTCCAACTGGATTAGCAGATCTCCATACATCTTTTATATTAGTATTTTTTATATATGTATTTAGAAGTTCGCTAGTTTTAGATTTTAAATTACTCTTCTTTTGTTTTGCTGATTTATCTAGATATGAATCTAAAACACAGTTAAAGTCCCCCCCTATTATCACATTTTGGTAATTAAACTCTGATATTATGTCAATAATTTTATCAAAAAATTGGGGGTTATCAATAAATATTTATCAAAGTTAGTGGGGTTGCATTAATTTCACCCGAAACTATAATATATCTTCCCTCTTTATCTGATATAGTATTCTTTAATTTAAAAGGAATACCTTTCCTAATAAGAATAGCTGTACCCCTAGATTTAGAAGTAAATGAGGAGTAGTATGTTTGGCCTATCCAATTCGCCTTTAAACTTATTTGTGTTTGTTGTTCCATGTGTGTCTCCTGCAAAAACATTATGTCACTTTTCAACGATTTTAGTTGGGCAAACATTTTACCCCTCTTAATTGGTTCGTTGGCACCCCTTATATTCCAACTACAAAATGTAATTCCTCCATTCTTTATTTGTCTATCGTCTTGCATTGTAAATCAAGGTAATATTCCTGAATCATATGGTGCAACCAAATACCTCAGAATTTTAGGACTTGGGTGGTCATCCCGATTTATTAGATTTATATTGCATCTCCTTCTTGTAAAGTGCTTTAGAAAAAGAAAAAAAGAATGTGATAAACAATTACTTTCAAAAAAATTAAACAGATAAAAATCTTGATTGTGCTTTAAAAAAAAAGGTGCTATTAAGGTATCTAAGGGAAGATACCTTAAGGACGAATAGGCATCAACGATGACAAAAAATGTATAGACCTCCGTGATGTTGTTATACATTGAGCTCCTCCCCCTTGGTGAATCCTCATAAAAAGTTACATACCGTTTCATATTTTGTCTTTTCTTATGAGTTTATCAAACCAGCGCTAGTGACAGCCGAGAGAAAAAAAAATTATCAGGAAGAGACATAAGGAGTAAAAAAACAAAACAAATATAGAACACAACATATACACGATTATATAAGTATATATGTCCTTCCAATTTATCTAATCTTAATCTAATCTAAACTTTCCCATATATATCCACCCAGGATTCTTACATAATATCCCATTCTATAACTACCATACATCATACAAGCCGGTACCAAAGGGTTAACTACCGTACAAGCAGGTGCCAAGGGGTTAAACTTTGAGCTTTTCATCCAAGGTTGAATATAACCAAGCTCTCTGAATAACACATTCCATCGAGATAAGCTTTATAATTGTCTGGGTAGCTCGGCCATTTTAATCAGTTCAAAACTCTGTAAAAAGTTCAATCTTCTTCCTTGTCGGCAGCTTGCCCCGATGTTTTCTTAACGATATCCTCTGCATACTTTAAAGCTTTTCCGGGATCTGCAAATGAGCGTTCAACGCCGTTATAAGATACCTTCATTTTTCCGGGAAGTAAATTCCATATCTTACTCCCGGGACTTCCCTCAAAGTGTGTCTTGCCGGTGTAAACAATCTCATTTTCTGGACTACCTCGGGAGAGTAATCGCGAAATATTCGCACATTATCCCCACGGTATGTCAGCTTCTTCCCATAAGTAATCTTTTTCAATATAAATTCCACTGAAGAGATGTCACGGAATTTCACAATTATCTGTCTTGAATAATTTGTTCCTCTTGCAACATACCCAACTCGGTTAGCGACGTCTATTCTTGGTTCTTCCGACAGTTCAAAGACATCTTTGAGTAAATCAGTAACGAAAGTACATGCTTGAGATTCATGTCCCTCTCGTCCTTCCTTTACTCCGAGAATCCTCAGGTTATATCTCCGAGTTCTTGATTCCAGGTCCAGACATTTATCAGTCATTCTTCCAAGTTTTTCCTCTTCAGTTTTCTGTGATTGTTTCAAACTCTTTATTTCCGAGACAATCTCTTTTATCTCATTCTCCATCTCTTCCATTATCTCATCCAGCTTTCCGATATCATCCTTTACACCTTTAAATTTCTTGTTGTAATCATTTTCAAATATGACACACTCTGATTTTAATCTCTTATCAAATTCCTTATACTGCTTTTTCAGTTCTTTTAACTCACTGCAAGTATTATCAATTTTTTGAGAAATTCTCTCCATGCTAGTCTCCATACTCTGCTTGTTACTCTCCATGCTAGTCTCCATACTCTGCTTGTTACTCTCCATGTGAGACTCCATACTTTGCATCTTCTCCAGTGTAATGTTAATTGTGGCAGTCATATCTAAAAGTATTTGCTTCACCTCTTTCTCCTTCTTGTCTCCTTTTGTTGCCATTTCAAGCAGAGACCCTTGGCTGTAAGAATCTTCTTCTTCTGAACCTTCTTCTGTCGTTTGCAGAGTATCCAATACTTCCTCGAGCTGAAGGCTGATAGTATTTTTCTCTGGCGCCCTTGAACGATTATCTTTGCTCATTTAAACTCATTTAAACACCCGATTTCACCATTAATCTCCCCGATTTTCACGTCACCTTCTGATGATATCACCCTTACACAACACCAGGCCGCTTCGGTGAGGTTTTTTTTAAATCGGTGCTGACTTAAAACGGCTTTTACAATTTTTTTTTACGGGGGAGAAGCTCAATGCCGCGCCTTAATTCTCCATGACGCCGCCGGAAGTCTTGTTGTAGATGGTTGACAACAAATACATGTTCGAACATTTTTTTGGTCTTGCAGCGCACAAGAAAACACTATTGAGGGTCTGTACTTATAAAGGCCATTGGCCCAAGTGTTCTGGGTCATCATTGTCTTATCGTGGCTATTTATTTAATTCTGTTGGTTTCCATTATTCCAATGCATTGTCAATAATTTTCACCATTCCTCGTCCCACTTGCAATATCCTCCTACGTGTAATGTCATCCTACCTTCAACGTCCTACCAGGCTGATCTTGTGATTTTCCTAGTGCTATAATCCTACTCTACAAACCCCATGACCCTTCCTCCTTCCTGCCGGTCCAGCCACCGGCCTATCCCCAAGCAATCCTCCGCTCCCATCCCACTAGATTTTTATTCAGGATCTTTTCAACACCAGGCTTGATGTGCAATAGATGTTTATTGCAGGGGAACTGCAAGGAAATTTGGCTTCTGCTTCTTTCATCTGCCATTTCAGCTACTTGGCCAATTCTAGCCCACCACTCTCACACTAACAAGCGAATATTGTCTCCCCAAATTCGATCGATCTCTCTTTCATGCACAATTTACCATGTTCAACGTCAATAAAATATTTCTTGCAAGTGGCTTATCCAGTGTTTAAGTATTTTTTCAGTTGTCAGATTCTCACTATTTTCTGTTCTGTTCCCAGCAGCAATTGTCTAATTAGTTAAACATCTCCAAAAAAAAAAAAATTTGACTTGGACCTCTAAAGATGTAGTTCTACTGAGTACGCTTGCTCAGCAGCAAAGACTGTGCTCTCATTCAGTCTCGAGGGGATTTAATGTCCATTTTTTTCAAGAAACGTCCTTCTGAATGATACTCCGGCTGCAAGATGCGGACAGACATATGGAGTGACATCCAGATGTATGGAGGAGCCCAATCATCATCAAGAAAACTTTGGAAACAGTAGCAATCCTCCATTTTAATTTATGTTAGCCAGTTATGTTACAAAGTAGCCAGTGTGGTCTTGCCTGCATTCTCCACCAGTGTGGTGTTGGGACAACAGGATCAGCAGTGCCATAGCAACACTCGCTGTAGGGTGAAGTTGTGTTATGTTTTATTTACAGTTGCAAGAAAGTCCAGGAGCACATGAAATACTGTCCCTTATCCGTGGGACACATATGTGTGGCTCTGGCGATCTTGGTTTGTCCCGGCAGCTCAGTCCTGGTCTTAGAGCAGCTCGTACGGGAGCCTACCAGGGAGAAGGCAATTCTGGATGTAGTGTTGCGTAATGAAACGGATTTGATAAGGGAACGAGGTTAAGGAGCCATTAGTGACCATAATATGATAAGTTTTAACCTACAATTTGAGAGGCAGAAGGGTAAATTGGAGGTGTCAGTATTACAGTTAAACAAAGGGGACTATGGGGCCATGAGGGAGGAGCTGGCCAAAGTTGACTGGAAAGAGACCCTAGCAGGGATGACAGTGGAACAACAATGGCAGGTATTTCTGGGAATAATACAGAAGGTGCAGGATCAGTTCATTCCAAAGAGAAAGAAAGATTCCAAGGGGAGTAAGGGGCGATCGTGGCTGACAAGGGAAATCAGGGACAGTGTAAAAATAAAAGAGAAGTACTATACAGCAAAGATGAGCGGGAAGCCAGAGGATTGGGTAACGTTTAAAGAGCAACAGAAGATAACTAAAAAGGCAATACGGGGAGAAAAGATGAGGTACGAAGGTAAGCTAGCCAAGAATATAAAGGAGGATAGTAAAAGCTTTGGTAGACAAAAATGCTGTAGAAACTCAGCGGGTGCAGCAGCATCTATGGAGCGAAGGAAATAGGAACATTGCTGTTTCTTTCGCTCCATAGATGCTGTGCACCCGCTGAGTTTCTCCAGCACTTTTGTCTACCTTCGATTTTCCAGCATCTGCAATTCCTTCTTAAACACATAGTAAAAGCTTCTTTAGGTATGTGAAGAGTAAAAAATAGTTACGACCAAAGTTGGACCGTTGAAGACTGAAAAGGGTGAATTTATTATGGGAAACAAGGAAATGGCAGATGAGTTGAACAGGTACTTTGGATCCATCTTCACTAAGGAGGACACAAACAATCTTTCTGATGTACTAGTGGCCAGAGGATCTGGGCTGAGGGAGGAACTGAAGGAAATCCACATTAGGCAGGAAATGTGTTTGGTAGACCGGTGGGACTGAAGGCTGATAAATCCCCAGGGCCTGATGGTCTGCATCCCAGGGTACTAAAGGAAGTGGCTCTAGAAATCGTAGACGCATCGGTGATCATTTTCCAATGTTCTATAGATTCAGGATCAGTTCCTGTGGATTGGAGGGTAGCTCATGTTATCCCACTTTTTATGAAAGGCGGGAGAGAAAACAGGGAATTATAAACCAGTTAGCCTGACATCGGTGGTGGGGAAGATGCTGGAGTATATCATAAAAGATGAAATAGCGGCACATTTGGATAGCAGTAACAAGATCGGCTGAGTCATCATGGATTTACGAAGAGGAAATCATGCTTGACTAATCTTATCGAATGTTTTGAGGATGTAACTAGGAAAATGGACAAGGGTGAGCCAGTGCATGTAGTGTACCTGGACTTTCAGAAAGCGTTTGATAAAGTTCCACATTGGAGATTAGTGGGCAAAATTAGGGCACATGGTATTGGGGTAGAGTGCTGACATGGATAGAAAATTGGTTGGCGCACAGTCGGGATTAACGGGTCCCTTTCAGAATGGCAGGCAGTGACTAGTGGGGTACCGCAAGCTCGGTTCTGGGACCGCAGCTATTTACAATATATATTAATGATTTAGATGAAGGGATTACAAGTAACATTAGCAAATTTGCAGATGACACAAAGCTTGGTGGCAGTATGAACTGTGAGGAGGATGCTATAAGAATGCAGGGTGACTGGTAGGGGGCAGATGCATGGCAGATGCAGTTTAATGTGGATAAATGTGAGGTTATCCACTTTGGTAGCAAAAACAAGAAGGCAGATTATTATCTAAATGGTGTCAAGTTGGGAAAAGGAGAAGTACAACGGGATCTGGGGGTCCTTGTTCATCAGTCAATGAAAGTAAGCATGCAGGTACAGCAGGCAGTGAAGAAAGCGAATGACATGTTGGCCTTCATAACAAGAGGAGTTGTGTATAGGAGCAAAGAGGTCCTTCTGCAGTTGTACAGGGTCCCTAGTGAGACCACACCTGGAATATTGTGTGCAGTTTTGGTCTCCAAATTTGAGGAAGGACATTCTTGCTATTGAGGGAGTGCAGCGTAGGTTCACAAGGTTAATTCCCGGGATGGTGGGACTGTCATATGCTGAGAAAATGGACGGCTGAGCTTGTATACTCTGGAATTTAGAAGGATGAGAGGATATCTTATTGAAACATATAAGATTATTAAGAGTTTGGACGCTAGAGCAAGAAACATGTTCCCGATGTTGGGGGAGTCCAGAGCCAGGGGCCACAGTTTAAGAATAAGGGGTAAGCCATTTAGAACGGAAATGAGGAAACGCTTTTTCACTCAGAAGTCTGTGGAATTCTCTGCCTCAGAGAGCGGTTCTCTGCGGAATGGTACCATTAGGTGCCGCCGGTTCGGCGCCGCCATTTAGGCACCGCTGTTTCGCCTTTTCGGGGTGTTAGGGTTAGGGTTTCGGGGTATTAGGGTTAGGGTTTCAGGGTGTTAGGGTTAGGGTTTCGGGGTGTTAGGGTTTGGGTTTCGGGGTGTTAGGGTTAGGGTTTCAGGGTGTTAGGGTTTGGGTTTCGGGGTGTTAGGGTTTGGGTTTCGGGGTGTTAGGGTTAGGGTTTCAGGGTGTTAGGGTTAGGGTTTCGGGGTGTTTGGGTTAGGGTTTCAGGGTGTTAGGGTTAGGGTTTCAGGGGGGTTGGGTTAGGGTTTCGGGGTGTTTGGGTTAGGGTTTCGGGGTGTTAGGGTTAGGGTTTCGGGGTGTTAGGGTTAGGGTTTCGGGGTGTTAGGGTTAGGGTTTCGGGGTGTTTGGGTTAGGGTTTCGGGGTGTTAGGGTTAGGGTCAGGGTTAGGGTTAGGGTTAGGGTTCTGATGAGTACAGATATTATAAATGGAGGCGCCGAAACAGCGGCGCCGAAACGGCGGCACCGAAAAGTACCCGACCCGTTCTCTGGATAGGGCTGTTAAAGATAGCAGTCAGGGGATATGGGAAGAAGGCAGGAACGGGGTACTGATTGTGGATAATCAGCCATGTATCACAAAAAGTTAGATTTTACTTCGGAGTCACGTGAGTGACTACGTGAAGAGCCCGCTCAGCACGCATGCGCGGCATTACGTTCAGCAGTGCAACAGCGGCCACATCGGGAGTCAGGCGCTCCCGCAACGGGGTGAAAGAACGGACCGTCAGGTAAGCTCTGAGGTCGGGTTTTCTTTCACAGGGAGCCTTCTGCTTTTCAGGCAGAGAAGAAAGGCTCTTGGGCAAACCTGTCCCCCGCTCGACTCCACGGAGGAGCGTTCCATCTGGGGGGGGGGGCAGCAACAAGGCGGTAGGACCGTTTACCCGGCGCTCCGCTATTCCCCGACACCGTGCCGAGCCCAGCCCGCTAGCGCCTGAGCAGCGGGCTGGAAGTAAAGCCACGGAAGAGGCGTCCGGCCGGTGGCTTCCGACTTGTCGGACGGGGACGTCTCTCCACCCGCACGGGGAGGGGAGACAGCCGCATGAGCCGCATGGAGCGGCTCCTGGAGCAGGAGCTCCAGCGAGACGCGCTTCGTGAGGGGCGCTCCCGCAGGGCGAGTTCAGGCAGTCCCTCCACAGTGTCTTGTGCACTGTCCATTGCTTCCTCCTTACCCGAGGGTAGCTTTGGTGACCAGGACTGGGCTGGTCAAGAAGAGGGGACGCTGGCTGAAGATGTCGGGAGTATGCAACGGGTGCAGGAACAGGAAGAGCTGCTAGGTGTGGTGGACCGCTACGTGGCAACCCAACGTGCAGGAGGCCGTTAAAGGCCAAACCAGCGGCCAGCATTAACCACCACTCCAACAGGCCCCTACAGGAGAGGTGGTCAATGAGGCCTTAGAAACGTATACAGCTCCAGAGAACTGTGAGTCCCTTAAAGTGCCGGTTGTAAACAGCCAAAAGTGGGGGCACGTTGGGGCAAATATTCGGAACCAGGAGCTAAAACTGCAGCGGATCCTCAGGCTCCTGACGTCAGCCATCACATCGTTTGCTCGTTCCGTGGACAAATACGGAGATGACCACAACCTTCGTAAACAAATCATAAGACTTGCCATAAAATCCTAAATTTGCGGGGTTGTGCATACCCCAGCCACTGAGCCAGACCCACTGCTCTTTGGCAAAAACCTCACAAAGCATATGAAGGATATGGAAGAGGCCTTAAAAAACTTTCGGTCTCATGAGGGCAGGATGAGCAAACCAAAAACAATAATTCCTAAGCAGCAGCACCCCATCGCGTCCATCAGTCAACGTCTACCATATGGGACTGGTGAAAGCTCGGGGTCCGCATTCTATCCCCGGAAGCCTTCTTTAGACCAGGGCCCAGAGCGGAACCCATGGAAAATGCGCCACCCCCCAACGTCACCGCCACGTCAGACAACGTGCAAGACTCGTTGGACCGGCAGGAAACAGAAGAATATCCATAACCATGGAGGTAGGTGGGTCTGGTTCCTACCAGCGTATAGAGAATAGGGGCTAAATACTAACAGGGGGAGATTACACCTGTTTAAAGAAGCACGGGAGTCTATCACGAGTGATCAGTATATACTCAATGGCATTAGTGGATACAAATACAATTCATACTAGAAAAATTGCCACCAGTTCAACATTCATCCCAGAGGGTATTTTCCCCTCTCCGTTAAAGAAACGAGAGGGACAAGCTGAACTGGTGAGACTAATTACAAAGGGTATCATGGGAAAACATGAACCCTTGGAATTCGTATCAAATATATTCACTAAACCCAAAAAGGATGGTGGATGTCGCATCATCATTGACTTAACTTCACTAAATATGTTTGTTAAGTATATACATTTCAAAATGGAAACGGTTCTTACTGCCAAACAACTAATTTCCAAAGGATACTTCATGGCAAGCATTGATCTTAAAGATGTTTACTATTTAGTACCATTCACAAGCATCATCGCAGATACCTGAAATTTACCTGGATGGGGCAGCTATGGCAGTTTAAAGCGTTACCCAATGGGTTCACATCAGGCCAAGATTATTCACCAAGATACTAAAACCAGCTCTGGCAATATTCAGAAGACAAAAACATATTGTCATGGCATATCTTGATGATATCTTAAATAGTAGGCAAGACCATGGAATTGACTATGTTAGCTGTATCAGCTACCAAACAGTTATTCGAAACCCTGGGATTGTCTTACATCCAGATAAATCTAAGTTGAAGCCATCCACAATCATGGACTACTTGGGCTTCACAATTAATTCAGTCTACGTGACTGTAACATTGCCAAGAGACAAAACAGTTGAATTGGCACAATCATGCAACAATTTAATGGTCAACGAACTACCAACTATTCGACAAGTAACAGAGTAATTGGGGGAAATGGTAGCAGCATTTCCGGCTACACAATTCGGACCTTTGCACTGTCAAAACTTACAAAGAGCAAAGGTACAGGCACCAAAACGACATGCAGGTTATTATGATCGTGTCATGAAGTTACCCACTGAAGCAATATCACAACTACAGTGGTGTGCAAAAAACGTTTGGCATAGTTTTCAGCCCTATTATCATCACTAACCCTACGTTAGTTATCCAAACAGATGCCAGTGCTCAAGGCTGGGGAGCAACTAACTCTATATCCAGCACAGGTAGTAGATGGACTAACCCAGAGTCATCATTACCACTTACACTGGGCATTAATTATCTAGAGATGTTGGGTGACTTTTATGGTTTAAAAGCAAATATGCATCACTTGCATGTACCGTTACAAATAGATAATACTACGGTGGTGGCCTACATTAACCATATGGGCGGCATAAAATCGGTATCATGCGACAAGTTGGTCAACACAATTTGGCAATGGTGTGTTGAAAGACATATTTGGCTATCAGCAACTTACCTGCCAGGTAAGCTAAATACAGTGGCAGACACCAGGTCACGTAAATTTAATGACAACATCGAATGGATGTTAAACCCCAAAAAATTTGCAAAAGTTATCAAGCAATATGGCACGCCAGATATCGATTTATTTTCATCAAGGCTTGGGAACCAGACCCTGAGGCAGCAGCGGTAGATGCGTTCGCGCTGGATTGGGGAAATTCTTCTTCTATGCATTTCCTCCCTTCTGCCTCATCAGTCGGGGACTACGCACAATACAAATGGACTCTGCTTCAGGTATTTTGATAGTACCCGACTGGCCTACATGATTCCCAATACTCCTTGACATTGTTGTTGAAACTCCGATGGTATTCCCCAGTGACCCAGAGTTATTAACACCCAGTGTCGGGCACAAGCCACCCGTGCCATGAAAAAATCAAACTCCTGGGTTGCAGATTCTGCACAAACCACTTCTGGGACTGGGATTATCAGAACAAACCGTCGACACCATGTCAGCATCCCTCCGAACATCCACTAAAAAACAACACTTGTCCAGCATCAAAAAATGGGAGAAGTACTGCTTGGATACAGGGGCCACCTACTCAACCGCTACAGTTACCAACGTACTGGAATTCCTGGCGAACCTTCACCACGATGAAGGACTCAGCTACAGAGCCATCAACACAGCTAGAAGTGCCCTGTCTGTCTATTTAAAACCAGCTCCAGGACAACAGGCCATGGGGTCCCACCCGCTGGTGGTCAAACTAATGAAGGGTATTTACAACTCTAACCCCCTAGACTAAGGTACACCCATACATGGGATGTCAGTGTGGTCCTGACGTACCTCAAGGGATGGCCATCAGCCAGATCCCTCAACCTGGAACAATCTATGCTCAAAACACTCATGTTGATGGCACTTGTATCTGCACAGAGGGTCCAGTCACTACACCTATTGCGACTGGACAGCATGCTCACAGCTCCAGACCAGATCTCTGTCGTTATCCAGGGAATGATCAAACAGAGCAGACCAGGAACACCTAATCCAGTCGTGGAATTCCGGGCTTACCCGCCAGAACCACGGTTATGTGCCATGACCCACCTACTATCCTACATAGACACAACCAAAAATATTCGAGGGAGATGAAAAGCCTTGTGGGTCAGTCATAAAAAACCTTATGGTCGGGTGACGAGCCAAACCATTTCGAGATGACTCAAGCAGGTGCTAAAAGCTGCTGGGATAAACACTAACATGTACAAATCTCACTCCACCAGGGCAGCATCCACGTCAATGGCTAAAAGAATGGACGTGCATATAGACCACATCCTGGCTACAGCAGGATGGTCGGGAGGAAAGACCGTTCAGAAATTTTATAATAAGCCGTTGGCAAAACCTGCTTTATTTGCAAAAAATTATTTTTTACAGACTGCAAATATTTAATTTAAGCCCAGGGGAGCAATTTAATTTCTTTGTTGTTATTGTTAAAAAATACCATTGTGTTTTTCTACAAACAGATTCATTGGTTGATTACGATAACACACTTCCTCCCTCAAGGACTTCGGCAGTGAGTGAAGTAATAACTGTTACACGGTTTGAAATCACAGAGCTTTGAAGTCTTCATGTAGTCACTCACGTGACTCCGAAGTAAAATAGTAAGATTAAACGAGAACTTACCAGTTTGAAGTCTGATCTGTATTTTATGAGGAGTTACGATGAGGGATTACGTGCACTCCGCTCCCACCCTCAATAATATGGGTCAAACTGATAAACTGATGTCTCCTTTTCTTTACTATGTTTACTTCAATAACTGTGTCTATCTAAGATTCCACACCGCTGCTTTGAATTATGCCGCGCATGCGTGCTGAGTGGGCTCTTGACGTAATCCCTCATCGTAACTCCTCATAAAATACAGATCAAACTTCAAACTGGTAAGTTCTCGTTTAATCTTACTATTTTTGTGATACATGGCCCAACCCGAGTCATCACTATAAATAAGCCTCAAGTTAGTAGCCTTGGCCAGACTTCTTCAGATGCTTTGCAAATTACTTTCTCTCCGTCATAGCTCAGAAGTGACAATATTTTCTAATAATTGTGCATCATTCAATTCCATGGCAACTCCTCTGAAAATGAAGTTGCACGCAATGAGACCACGGCAAGGTCCAGGCATGGCAGTATCAGCCACAAGTAACTTTCATAGATTGATGTTCCAATCAATGAGCAATCTCAAGAACATTCTTATAAAATGAAGCAGCCAGTTGTACACGTACCAAGGCCTAGGCAAGTGTCTGACGTGGGCAATTAAGTGGCAAGTAACATTCAGGTCACAATATTCTATGCAATGACTACCTCAAACATGAAAGATTACATACCTACTCTTGACATTGAAAAACACTACTGTCCACTGCCACAACATTATTGGGTTAATCGCTGACAAGAAATGTAACCAGTTCGTTCTATCTCGACCCAACCTATTTTTTCACATGCTGGCTGTCTTCTCCATTCACCTCTAGATAAAGTATCCCTCCAGGTGATTTATAACAGCTCGCCTAAGATAGTAAACATTTGTTTACTTGGTACAAAGGCATCTGGAATTCTCATGCAACTGCAAAGATTTTAAAGAATATTAAGCAACTTCATAACATCCTCAAATATGGATCAACACCGCATGTCAGGCAGCATCTCTGGACTAGAAGGATGGGTGAAGTTACGGGTCGGGACCCTTCAGTCTGAAGAAGGGTCCTGACCCAAACCTTTACCCACCCTTTTTCTCCAGAGATGCTGCCTGAGCTGCTGATTTACTCCAGCACTTTGTGTCTATCTATGGAACAGTGCAGCACAGGGACTGGCCCTTCAGGCCACAATATTTGTGCCGAACATGATGCCAATTTAAACAGATCTCATCAGCCTGTACATGATCCAAAACCCACTCCCATGTGCCTCTTTAAACACTATATCGCATTTGGTTCCACCATCGCCCCAGGGAAAATGGTTCTGACTATCTACCCTATCTATGCCTCTCATGATCTTCACACAAGCAATTTCGGAGCAAGTCTTTCCTCAACCTGACATTCTAGAGAAAACAATCCAAGTCTATCCAACTTCTCCCTGGAGCTGAAACTCTCTAATCCAGGCAGCTTTCTGGCAAACCTCTTCTGTACCCTCTGCAAAGTCTCCACAGCCTTCCTGTAATGGGGTGATCAGAACTGTTTGTTAAGGGCCTGTCCCACTGTACGAGGTAATTCAAGAGCTCTCCCGAGTTTAAAAAAAAAATCTAACTCATGGTAAGCACGTAGAATGTACGTAGCGGGTAAGTCGGAGCACGGGACGTCTCTTAACGGCTCGTAACGCTAACGGCAGGTACTCTGGAAACGCGGTAAGCTCGTGAAGACTCGTGAAGATTTTTCAACATGTTGAAAAATGTCCACGAGAGCCCCGAGTACTTACGAGCGGCTATTACCGTAATTCTCCGAGTTCGAATCAGGGGAAACTCGAGAGAATTAGCTCGTACAGTGGGACAGGCCCTTAATACCCCGAATGCAGCTTAACCAGAATCTTATGAAGCCGCAATATACATTCTGATTATTTTTGTGCATTACATTAAGGCAGACTATGAATACACATGGTGTTTAGAGAAAGCAAAACTGTTAACATACAAACAATCGAAGAAACAACTCCATTCACTCACTCTGTTAAATCGTTTGGCCTGGAATAGATGGCCATTCACACGGTAGAGCTTCCGCCATCTTCTTGCCCCACGCCTATAGATTGATTCTGGAAAAGAAACAAAAAAGGTATAATGCAACAGCATAGATAGTATTATGTAGAAACAAAGAACTGCAGTTGTTGTTTAATAAAGAAAAAGGATCAAGTGCTGGAGTAACTCAGCAGGTCAGACAGCATCTTTGGAGAACCTGGATAGGTGACGTTTCTTCAGACTAAAGAAGGGTCGCGACCTAAAACGTTACTAATCCATGTTCTCCAGAGATGCTGCCTGACCTGCTGAGTTACTCCAGCACTTTGTGTCCTTTAGCATAATAGTATTTCTCTTCTGGCAGCTGATTTGTAAGCATGATGCTGCATGGGAGGCAAGCCCATCCTGCACATTTCACACAGTCCGAACAAATAGCAGTAGGAGACCCTGTGACAGAGTGCTGCAAAAAGAGTCAGGGGAAAATCCTACCGTTGCTCATCTATATGCCTCATCCACATATCTTTTTCTTAATTTTGTGGCAATTCCAATGAGTTTTTTAGTCATTAGGAAATACAACTAAAATACAGAAAAGGCATGGAGAAACAAGGAACTGCAGATGCTGGTTTACAAAAAAAGACACAAAGTGCTGGAGTAAAGGGCCTGTCCCACTTAGACGATTTTTAGGCGACTGCCGGCGACTGTCATAGTCATAGCATTGCCGAAAAATCGCCCTACGACAATGTCTACGACAAGCTACAACAACCTACCACCTAGTCGACGTCAACCTACAACGGCTACCGTCAACCGGCGATACAATTGAAGCGACTTAGAACATCCACCTATGATTACACCTACGACAACCTACGACGACACAGGTGACAACCAAAGTCAACCTACGTCCACCCGCGACTAGCTCCGACCCTGTCGGCAACAACTGAAGACAATCACGTCATTTTAACACTTGACCACTCTTCTATTGATGTCGGTACCTGTCGCCAATTGACGTAGGTAGCTGCCAATGGAATTCACCGAATCAGCACCGGCGACAACCTACGACAGCACCTACGTCAAGAGAAGTCAAGCTACGCACATTGGCGTCAAACCCACGTCGCCGACTGTCGCCAAAAACTTTTGAACATTTTGAAAATCCAGCAGTGACCAGAAAGACGACTCTTTGGGCGACTGAGGAGACGACACGACCATACAGGCGACACCCCGGCGACCATGTGGCAACAGCCTAGTTGCCTGTAGTTGCCTAAAAAATCGCCTAAGTGGGACAGGCCCTTAAGTCAGTGGTCAGGTAGCATCTTTTAACTCCTCTCAATTTCTCCAAGTTAATGTTGTCGCCATGGCACTCACATGGGGTGCAGTATGCCTGTCTTTTTGTTGGTTATGTCGAACAGTCCTACTTTCAATCATACACTGGCATCATCCCTGAACTGTTTCTATGCTACATAAACAAGTGCATCGAGGCTGCCTCCTGCACCCATGCAGAACTCATTAATTTAATTGATTTCCACTAATTTCCACTCCGCCCTCAAATTGCCCTGCCCACAAAACCATCAAGGATCCAAGAGACAATACCGGGACAAACCTGAGTCCCACTCAGACACACGGAGAATGTGGCAAGGTCTGAATAAGATAACTGGCTGCAAGCAATAGGCCGTGGGCCGAGGTGCCAAAAGGGCTCTAGATTTTAACTTTCGTGCCCTATGTCTGGTATCTACTTGAAATTTGGCACAGATTTAGATAAAACATCATTGATAAGGAATTTATAACTCGTCAGTGCAAAAAGTTGCACACTAATTAATTAAGCTAATTATAAAAAGTAACAGCGCCCTCTTGTGCTCAATAATATATAGCTGTATATGGGAACATTGAATAAGGGACTGCCGCAGAGGTCCCAGGTTTCACCGGCATCTAAACCCGCCTAATTAATGGGTGAGGGCAGATCCTGTGCATTCCCCAGTTTACTGAACCCCACTGACTGCCAGTGTGAAGAGTAGGGGTCATGGCCATAGTGGGACTGGAGCAGTACCAGGCTGTGGAAAGGCTAGGGCATCTTCCACTGAAAGGAAAATGCCTAACCCTAACTCGCCCCCCTTCCAGAACTGCCCACGGCTGGAGCTGGAGCAGCTTTGGGACCAGCTGCGGGCTCCGTACGTGCTCCGTCAGCGCGACTACCTCGGCCAGCATGGCTTTCTGGATCATCAGCAGCAGCCCACTCGACGCCTCGATTACACCGAATGTCAACATGGTGGGGAGCAGCACGGCCCTGCACGCCTCCCGGGCCGGCTACAGCACCCCCATAGAGCCGGCTCCGTCAGTCCGCCTGCTCGCTTGCTGCAACACCGGCCGACGGACAGCCCGACCGACCCCTTACAGCACCCACTGGCCGGCCAACAGCCTGACCTACTGACTGAACCCCCCCCCCTGACCTACTGACTGACGCCCTGCTGCTCAGCTTGGCCCAGGGCCGCCTTCAGCACCCCCATAGCGCCGGCTCCGTCAAGGAAGTCCTCAGAAAAAAAAATACGCCTGCGGGCTGGATGTTTTTGGGTTACGGGCAGGATCTGGCCCGTGGGCTGTAGGTTGCCGACCCCTGTCCTAACCCTAACCCTCTTCCACTGAGAGGAAAATGCCTAACCCTAACCCTGACCCTAACCCTGACCCAAACCCTAACCTTGACCGTGACCCTAACCTTAACCCTCTTCTACTGAGAGGAAAATGCCTAGCCCTAACCCTGCCCCTAACCCTAATCCTAACCCTCGCTCTACATTTTTATTTATCGTTTTTATTTCACAGTTCACAACATCATAACTTTACAAAGATAAATCAGTTGTAAAACAAAATTATCAGCAAGTGGTTAGCATTACCTTTATTCCTTCGAAACCTTGCTATTGTTGTGATGTTATTAGGAGGCAGCCATGATCCCAGTGTGCTCGCTGCCTAGCTAGCATGAAACAAAGCGGGTGATTGGTCAATTGACATCCGACTCAATGTCAAACGTCCTTGATTGATTGAACAATTACTTGATTGAACAATTACTACTCGGAAAATTGGAGGCTTTTCTCATATTTTAAAATTATGTGCAGGTTTTGTTCTTGACGAGTTTCAGGTATGAGGAAGAGAGTTTGTAGAGTGCCTCCAAGATGGATTCTTAGAGCAGCTTGTAATGGAGCCGACCAGAGAAAAGGCAATTTTGGATTTAGTGTTGTCCAATGAACCAGATTTGATAAGACAACTAGAGGTAAAGGAACCGCTTGGAGGTAGTGATCATAATATGATTAGTTTTAATCTGCAATTTGAGAAGGAGAACGCTAAATCGCAAGTGCCAGTGATGCAGTTGAACAAAGGGGACCATGAAGGCATGAGGGAGGAGCTGGCCAAAGGGATCCTAGCAGGAATGATGGTGGGACAGCAATGGCAGGAATTTCTGGGCATAATCCGGAAGACGCAGGATCATTTCATTCCAAAAAGGAAGAAAGTTTCTAAGGGGAGTAGGAGGCAACTGTGGCTGACAAGAGAAGTTAGTTAGGGAAAGAATAAAACTAAAAGAAAAGATGTATAACACAGCAAAGAGTAGCCGGAAGCCAGAGGATTGGGAAACTTTCATAGGACAACAGAAGGAAACAAAACGGGCAATACGGGCTGAAAAGATGAAGTACGAGGGGAAGCTGGCCAGGAAAATAAAGAAGAACAGTAAAAGCTTCTTTAGATATGTTAAGGGAAAAAAGAATAGCAAAGTCACGGGTGAAGGCAGGCACGGGTGAAATTATTATGGGGAACAAGGAAATGGCAGAAGAGTTGAACAGGTACTTTGGATCTGTCTTCACTAAGGAAGACACAAACAATCTCCCAGAAGTACTGGAGGACAGAGGATCTAAGGGGGTAGAGGAACCGAAATAAATTTTCATTAGGCGAGAAATAGTATTGGGTAGGCTAATGGGACTGAAGGATAATAAATCCCCTGGGCCTGATGGTCTGCATCCCAGGGTCCTCAGGGAGGTGGCTCTAGAAATAGTGGACGCATTGGTGATCATTTTCCAATGTTCAATAGATTCAGGATCAGTTCCTGTGGATTGGAGGATAGCTAATGTTATCCCACTTTTCAAGAAAGGAGTGCGAGAGAAAACGGGGAATTACAGACCAGTTAGCCTGACTTCGGTGGTGGGAAAGATGCTGGTCAATTATTAAAGAGGTAATAATGGGGCATTTGGATAGCAGTAAAAGGATTAGTCCAAGTCAACATGGATTTATGAAAGGAAAATCATGTTTGACTAATCTTCTGGAATTTTTTGAGGATGTGACAAGTAAAATGGATGAGCGGGTGCCAGTGGATGTAGTGTATCTAGACTTTCAGAAAGTCTTTGATAAGGTCCCGCACGGGAGACTGGTGACTAAAATTAGAGCACATGGGTAGGGTATTGACGTGGATAGAAAATTGGTTGGCAGACAGTAAGCAAAGAGTAGGGGTGAACGGGTCCTTTTCAGAATGGCAAGCAGTGGCGAGTGGAGTGCCGCAAGGCTCGGTGTTGGGGCTGCAACTGTTTACCATATGTATTAATGATTTGGACGAGGGAATTAGGAGCAACACCAGCACGTTTGCGGATGACACAAAGCTGGGTGGCAGTGTGAACTGTAAAGAGGATGTTAGGAGGTTGCAGGGTGACCTGGACAGGTTGAGTGAGTGGGCAGGTGCGTGGCAGGTGCAGTATAATATAGATAAATGTGAGGTTATCCACTTTGGCGGCAAAAACAAGGGGGCAGATTATTATCTCAATGGGGTTAGGTTTGGTAAAGGGGAGGTACAGCGAGACCTGGGTGTCCTTATACACCAGTCACTGAAAGTTGGCGTGCAGGTACAGCAGGCAGTGAAGAAAGCTAATGGAATGTTGGCCTTCATAACAAGAGGATTTCAGTATAGGAGTAAAGAGGTTTTGGGCTCTGGTAAGACCACATCTGGAGTATTGTGTACAGTTTTGGTCTTCTAATTTGAGGAAGGACATCCTTGTGATTGAGGCAGTGCAGCGTAGGTTCATGAGATTGATCCCTGGGATGGCGGGACTGTAATACGAGGAAAGATTGAAAAGACTAGGCTTGTATTCACTGGAGTTTAGAAGGATGAGGGGGCACTTATAGAAACATATAAAATTATAAAAGGACTAGATGCAGGAAAATTTTTCCCAATGTTGGGCGAGTCCAGAACCAGGGGCCACAGTCTTAGAATAAAAGGGAGGCCATTTAAGACTGAGGTGAGAAAAATCTTTTTCACCCAGAGAGTTGTGAATTTGTGGAATTCCCTGCCAGAGAGCAGTGGCAGCCAAATCACTGGATGGATTTAAGAGAGAGTTAGATAGAGCTCTAGGGGTTATTGGAATCAAGGGATATGGGGAGAATGCAGGCACGGGTTATTGATTGGGGACGATCAGCAATGATCACAATGAATGGCGGTGCTGGCTCGAAGGGCCGAATGGCCTCCTCCTGCACCTATTTTCTATGTTTCCATGTTTCTATGATTTCTATAATATTTTTACACAATATGTTATAAATACAGGTAGATTCGTGATTTGGATCACAAAATGAAATGAAAAAGCACCTCGGCCCACGGTCTACAAGGTCAGGCAACATCATTGCCGATAGTGTGACCCTACCCGATGAACTTTCTATGCTCGCTTCGAGCAGAAGGCTAAGGGCGTGACACCTGATCCTTCAGACTCCAGTGTGCCTGTCCTCAGGGTGACTGTTGCAGAGGTTAGATTGGCCTTCCTGAGGGTAAATGTACAAAAAGCAACTTGCCCAGACAGAGTTCCTGGCTGTGTCTTCAGTAGCTGAGTGGACCAGGTAGCGGGAATAACCGCGGACATCTTTAATCTCTCCCTACTCCTCTCTGAGGTACCCACTTGCTTCAAGAAGACAAATGTCATCCCAGTGCCGAGGAAAAGCAAGACCTCATGCCTAAAAGACTACCGTCCAGTGGCCTTGACATCCACCATCATGAAATGGTTCGAGATGCTAGTTAAGGTGCGCAATAAATCCAGTCTGCCTTGACCCACTGCAGTTCGCCTACCGCCGTAACAGGACCACAGATTATGCCATTTCGCTAGCCCTCCACTCATCCCGGGAACACCTGTTTAAGAGAGACACGTACGTCAGACTCCTTTTCAGACTACAGCTCTGCTTTTAATACCATTATACCATCCAAGCTCATCACCAAACTCGCAAGGAGCGGTCAGCACTCATCTCTGCAACTGGATCCTCGACCTCCTGACCAACAGACCCCAATCTGTGAGGATAGGGGACAAATTATTTCTTCTGATAATCCTCAGCACTGTTTCTCTGCAAAGATGAGTTCTCAGCCCCTTTCTTTACTCCTTGTGCAGCCATGTATAAATCTAATTCAATTTTAAAATTCACAGGTGCCATCGCCATTGTGAGCTGGATATCAAATAATGATGAGACAGAGTACAGGAACGAGATTGAGAACCTTGTGTCCTGGTGTTGAGCTAATGATCTTTCTCTCGATATCAGCAAGACAAAGGAGATAGTGATCAACTTCAGGAAACATACCCGAGTTTGCATCAAAGGCGCTGAAGTCGAGATGGTTGAAAACTTCATATTTCCTCAGAGTCAATATCATCAACAACTTCTTCTGGACCACCCATATTGAAGCCATGACCAAGAAAGCACACCAACGTTTCTACTTCCATAGAAGGCTTAGGAAGTTTGCATGTCCCCGACAACACTCACCAACTTCGACAGATGCACCATAGAAAGTATTTTATCAGGATGCATCACAGCTTGTTTTGGGAACAGCTCCATCAAAGACCGCAAGAAATTGCATTGAATTGTGGACGCAGCCCAGACCATCAGACAAACCAACCTCCCTTCTATTGACTCAATTTCTTCTGATCCCCACCATTCACCCCACCATCCTCCGCTTCCATCTCATCATTCTCCGACATTTCCGTCACCTCAAATGTGATACCACCACCAGCCACATCTTCCCATCCCCTCCCCTATCCGCCTTCTGTAGCGACCCTCTGTAATTCTTTGGTTTACTCATCCCTTCCCACACAATCACCCCCTCTCCAGGTACTCTTCTGCAACTGCAGGAGATATAACACCTGCTCCTGTATCTCCTCCCTCACATTCATCCAGGGACTCCGGAAGTCCTCCTAGATGTGTCAGAGGTGTGTCACATGGGTAGCTCAAAATCCAAAGGTCTGAACATTGCATTCTCCAATTTTAAGTAACTAACCAAAAATACCTACACCCCCCCCCCCCCCCCCTTCCCTGTGTCCCACCTATACTCAAACCCATTTCCCCCCCTCCACATCCTCTTCCACCTATACTACATCATCTTGTTTCACAATTCACAACTCTACTCACACCTTTTCTCACACATTATTGATTAGGGTGTCAGGGGTTATGGGGAGAAGGCAGGAGAATGGGGTTGAGGGAAAGATAGATCAGCCATAATTGAATGGCATAGACTAGAATGGAGTAGACTTGATGGGCCGAACAGCCTAATTCTGCTCTCATCACTTCTGAACTTATGACCATCTTTTTTTCCTTTCAACACTGGCATTTGTCCTACAATATGCCTATTAAAAAACCCACTATATCCACCTATCATTTTTATCCACCTATGACTTGCCAGGCTTTGTCCTACACCTTCTTTCTTCCAGCTTTCCTTCCTACCCTTCCCCCACCCCACCACAATTCGGCTGGAGAAGGGTCCTGACTCAAAACGTCACCTATCCAGGTTCTCCAGATATGCTGTCTGACCCACTATGTGTCTTTTAAAAAAAAATCTTCTTCAGACTGAAAGTAGATAGGAGGGAACTGGAGGTAGGAAAAGGCCAGAAAAAAAATCAGGGCTGGCAACAGGGTGGAGCCCATAACGGTCCATTGTTGGCTGGGGATGTGGTGATTAAAAAAGGATACAAGGATGTGAACAGTGCAACTAGTGGAATGACTAGGGTGGGGGAAGTGCAGTGGAGAGAGGGAATGCAAGGGTTACTTGAAATTAGAGAAATCAACGTTCATACTGCTGGCGTTGTAAGCTGCCCAAGCAAAATATGAGGAGCTGTTCCTCCAATTTGCGTGTGGCCTCACTGACAGTGGAGGAGGCCCAGGACACAAAAGGTCAGTGTGGGAATTGGAACCGGAGTTAAAATGTTTGGCTACAAGTTGATGGCATAGGCCAAGGTGGACTAAGCGTAAGTGTTCAGCGAAACAATCGTCCAGTCTGTGCTTGGTCTCGCTGATATATAGGAGCCCACATCGAGAACAATGGATACAATGGATGAGATTATAATTTCCAGCATCCATTTTTTAAATTGATTTTATTCCAATATTCGTATTATTTTATTCCAACTTTACATAACCTGGATGGCATGGTAACACAGTAGGTATTCCTTCCCTCCAGAGATGCTGCCTGTCCCACTGAGTTACTCCAGATTTTTGTGTCTATCTTTGGTTTAAACCAGCATCTGCAGTTCCTTCCTACACAGTAGTGCTGCTGTCTCACATCCCTGGGAACCTGGATGCAATCCTGAATCAAATGCTGTGTGTAGTTTGCATAAACCCCCCCCCCCCCCCCACTGTGGGCGAGTGTAAATCACCCTTAGTGTGGCACAAAAGTTGGTCCCGAAATAAAAAATAAGTAGTAGCATTAAAATAAGCAAAGGGGTTTAGGAGAAGGAGGGTAGAGGGGGGAATTATGGATGGGGAATTCATTTGTTTGGTAACATAATAAGTAAGTAAATGTAAGTATTTACTTAGTATACTTTTCTTTATATCCTTGGAAATTATTTATGATGCTGGCCCCTCAAGACCATAACCATCTCTTGCCATTAAAAAGCATTACACACAAATTTAAAGATTATAACATTCCTATAATATGACCTGAGATATTGTGTCAGGTTTTGTGGGATTAGCAAATTTTGGATTAATCCTATAAATAAATAAATAACGGCTTTGGGCATGAACTCCAGAGAGAGTATGCCAGTCACAATTAATTAGGAACCTCTACCTTGAATACATACACTGCAATTTGAAGTGGATTGCACATTTACAAATTAACCACTTTAATAAATCAGGATTAAACAGGCCTAAACTTAACTGCAAAGTGCAGAGAGGAGAGAGAGAGGAAGCTGCAAATTAATTAAATGCTGCCTTAATAAATGCAGCCTTCCTTGGGGGAAAATAAGTCAGCCATCGGCCATTAAGTAAATGGGCTTGTAATGGATGAAATTGAACTTCATAGACAAAGGGACAGTTGCAAAATGATTCATGCAACATCTTATTTCTAATCACAGTAAGTACCATATCTAGTTCTTCAATAGCACTGTTTCCAGACTTCCTGGCAACTGAACAGTATTAATTAGTCATAAATGTCAGTAATACACACTCACTTCCTGTTTAGCCTCAAAGAAAGGTGTGACTGCACTGTCAATACACAGCAATGTTTAATATCTGAAAATGTACAGTGATTTTAACATTAACAAGTTAATAATCTCAGGAGAATCAGAGACACAAGAAAAATCTGGTAGGGTCCCAAACCAAAACATCATCTATCCATGTGCTTCAGAGATACAGCCTGGCCTGTTGATACAATCCAGCACTTTGTGTTTGACAAAATATCTCCACATGTTTGAATGAGTGCAGCTTTAATCATGCTCAACAAGCTTAACACTATCCAGGACAAACGGATCAGCTGAGTTCAGCAACTTGACCATTCGTACAGTACATTATCATCACATCATGGCCGCAGTTTGTGCCATCATCTAAATTGTGATTCACCACCATCTTCTCAAGGGCAATGCCAATGAACTTTGGCCTGATAAATGACACACAATGAATAAAAACCTCAAGATCCATATGACATCCCATGCTCGAAATATTCTTGTGGCAAATTTTAAAAGTGAGAAAAAAAATTGTGGTACGCAAATTGGATTTTACACCTGGGACCTAGTTTGGCAAATGAGGCAATGTTCAACTTCACTTTGTTCTTGGACTGCAAGTTGCAAAATAGGTTAGGTTTCTGTGGTGGTTTTTATGACTAATATGCGCCATATTTTTTGGTTGGTTTCTTTAGCAAAATACGTATGCACAAGGATACCCGTGACTGAAACACTTATTAACAGAACTGCATTTAATTTAACACTAAATCCTGATGTGATGGCAGAAATGGGGAGAAGGCAGGCACGGTTATTGATTTGGGACGATCACCCATGATCACAATGAATGGCGGTGCTTGCGTGAAGGGCCGAATGGCCTCCTCCTGCACCCATTTTCTGTGTTTCTATGTTTCTAATCCTTGGCAGATTTCATTCTACTTTATTGAGCATTTTTAGCAAGCATTTATGTCAAGTATATTTGCTGCATTATATAATTACACAAATGTGCTTGTTTTTATCTCAAGGTTATCAATCCAGTGTTTCAAGTAATTGATCAACTGCAGCTTCTGCCAATTTCAAAAGAATGTGTTTGGTACTCATTTGGAAATTATCAACATTATCAACATAAGCACTTTGCATAAAGGTAGTTGTTTCCAATAGCTGGTAGACAAAAATGGGGTTTAGGAAGCTTGTTGGAACAAAGGCCAAAGAAAAGAAAGGAAGGAAGGAAGGAAGGTGTGAGACAGGTTTGAAGTATAAAGCTAGAGGGAGGGAATTGGTGGGGATGTTGGGTGAGTGGAACTGGCTGTCTTCAATCTACTAAAGTCTCATGCCTAACTTTGCTGAGATAATAAAGAAGCATTTGCAGACATACATCAGTAACCTAAGGAGATTAAACAATTGTTGTAAAAGTTTAAAAATAATTCCTACACCAAAATGTTTTTGAAGCATAACCAGGTGCAAGAAAAACTATCACAAACCAAATATAATTAATACCATTCACTAAATAAATCAATCTTTTATGCATGCATTCACTACCTGCTGATTTACTCTCTGTGGATTTGCATACACAAGGTCAGTCCCAGGCCCCATCTCAAAATTTTGTGACAAATACTCATGTATATGGTGAGAACCAACCAAGTCAAGTCAAGTCAAGTCACTTTTATTTCTATAGCACATTTAAAAAACAACTCTTGTTGACCAAAGTGCTTTACATTGGTGGAGGTACTAACGTTATACAACATTGGTTCATAGATTAAGTACATACATAAATACATACATATAGCCCCCCCCTCACCCCCTCAGAGGACGTCAAGAAAGTCTTGAGAGTAAAGATGAGTTTTAAGTCTCGACTTAAGAGTCGATGGAGGGGGCAGTTCTGATGGGAAGAGGGATGCTGTTCCACAGTCTAGGAGCTGCAACCACAAAGGCGCGGTCGCCCCTGAGCTTATGCCTAGACCGCGGGATGTTCAGTAACCTCAAGTCAGCCGATCTGAGGGTCCTGAGGTGGTGTGGTGGGTAAGCAGACTTTTGATGTAGGTGGGGGCAAGCAAGAAGGATCTTGAAATTTATTCTGAACCGCACAGGGAGCCAGTGGAGAGAGGCGGGGTGATGTGGTCCCTCTTTCAGGTGCCCGTCAAGAGTCTCGCTGCGGCGTTTTGGACCAGTTGCAGGCGGAACAGGGAAGATTGGCTGATGCCAGTGTAAAGGGAGTTGCAGTAATCGAGGCGGGAGGAGATAAATGTGTGGATGATCTTTTCGAGGTCATCAAACTGGAGGAATTGTTTTATTTTAGCTATCGTCCAAAGCTGGAAGCTGGAACCACTGTCTGTATAAATACTGTGATCAATTTCCAGACCATTCTTATTCAGTAACTTTCTGCTGTGCTAAAAACATAACATGCTGAAAAACTCAGCACGTCAGACAGCATATCAAAAGAGAAACAATTATTGTTTTAGGTTGAAGAGTTTATCAGATTGAGCAAGAAATAAAGCAATTTAGTCAAAGCAATGAAGAAGCAGAGGGTGGAGCAGGTGGCACCAAAAGAAAGCCTGTAAATCAAATGAGGTAACCATAAAATGGGTAGTTAAGCTCCTTTGTCTGTGAAATGTGTTGCTGATAAGCAAGTTCGGTATCTCAATAAACACAAGGAATCATGGGATTTATCAGTTGAGCTTATCGGACTTGATATTAAAATCCCTACTATAATTGGCACCTTCTCAATATCTTGATTACCTTGGGCATATCTTGGGCACCCTGATTACCCCAATGAAGTTTTAACCCCTACCCCGGTCATTCCGGATAAAAAAAAGTGAACGCAGCGCTGTATAAACTGTGTATAAATCTATATTACTAAAAGTCTATTCTGGACCGGTTTTGGAGATCTGTGCTGCGATTTCCAAGAGAACGCCGCCACCTACGGCCGTCATTTTTGGCCACCTCGCTCAGAGCCCCCCTCCGCCGCATGTGTGCCGAGGATTTTTCCAGTCGATGAAAAATGACAGAAATATTAAGGATTTTACTAATTCCCCATTCTCTCTGCTGCCCCCGCTGGCGGCAGGGGGGATGGACTATAAAACCAGGAAGTGGCGTGCCTCAATTAGTCTGCAAGCTGGAGGAAGGCAGAGGGTCACGTTTCTCTGAGCTGTGAATAACACTGAACACAACTGTGAGTAAGTACCCTTAATGTGGTCTGAAAATGAAAATATGGTTAAAGTAAAAAAGCACCGCCTGCAAATGGTTGTTTGGGGGGTTTGGGTTGAAATAAAAAGGCACTCTCTCTCCCCCCTTCTCCTCTCCAACCCCCCCCCCCCCCCTCTCCTCTCCCCCCCCCCTCTCCTCTCCCCCCCCCCTCTCCCCCCCCTCTCCTCTCCTCTCTCCCCCCCCTCTCCTCTCCCCCCTCTCTCCTCTCCATCCCCTCTCCTCTCCCCCCCTCTCCTCTCGCCCCCTCTCCTCTCCCCCCCCCTCTCCTCTCTCCCCTCCTCTCCTCTCTCCCCCCTCTCCTCTCCCCCCCTCTCCTCTCTCCCCTCTCTCCTCTCCCCCCCTCTCCTCTCCCCCCCTCTCATCGCGCCCCCTCCTCTTCCCCCTCTCCTCTCCCCCCCTCTCCTCTCCCCCCTCCTCTCCTCTCCACTCCCCCCTCTCTCTCTCTGCGCTTTTTCTCCCCCTCCTCCCCTCCATCCCCTCCCCCACTGTCCCTCCCCTAAACCCCCCTCTCCTCCACACACCCCTACCCCCTTCCCTCCACCCCCCTCCCCCTCCCTGTTCCACACCTCTCCCCCTCCCCTCACCTCACCCCCCTCTCAGCACACCCCCTCACTCCCCCTCTCCTCTCCCCCCCCCTCCTCTCCCCCCCACTCCTCTCGCCCCCTCCTCTTCCCCCTCTCCTCTCCCCCCCTCCTCTCCCCCCTCTCCTCTCCTCTCCCCCCCCCTCTCTCTTTCTCCCCTCTTTTTCTCCCACTCCTCCCCTCCATCCACTTCCCCACCGTCCCTCCCCTAAACCCCCCTCCCCTCCACACACCCCTACCCCCTTCCCTCCACCCTCCCTGCTCCCCACCTCTCCCCCTCCCCTCACCTCTCCCCCCCTCTCTCCCCCTCACTCTCACCCTCTCTCTCCTCCCCTCCCCTCCACCCCCACCTTTCCCCTCCCCCACCCTCCCCCTTCTCCTCCTCGCCACCCCCTCTCCCTCTTGCCCCTCTCTCTGTGTCTCTGCCCCTTCTCTCTCTGCCCTCACTCTCTACCCCCCCCCCCTCCCCCCCTCTCTAGATGTGACTGCAAGTTGGGGGCTATGTGTCAGTAGATAGGGTGGTTATGGGGTAAAAGGAGCAAATTAATACTATTAATATAATATCAAGGGGGGTAATTAGCGTGAGTGCGGGGGGGGCGGGGATAGTTAGTGTGTGTGACGCTGCATGCCGCCTCCCCCCCCCCCACAACCGCACGTTGGGGGAACAGACCCAACGGGTCTGCACTTGGTCTAGTTATTAACTATTTACCAAGGAATTAATCTAGAATTCTGTCAACTGAATAGCTTCCTTTCTTGTTCTGCTGTTCACACACTACTTATATAGTCCCAGTTCCAGCTCAGTTCATTAATCTGCAATTATGAGATATTCAAAAAGTTAAAGAATTTATTATTTTCATTTAATCCTTAATGTGTTTGCTACTGGAATAAGAAAATATTACTTGTGTTTGAAACATTTTATCTTTATTCATAATTTATGTATAAAAATATTTAATCTGAGGCAGGCAGCGACTGTATCAGTATGATGTGGGCTGATCCTTTACCTACAGGCGGTGTGAATGTACCGTTAAGGCAAAGATTCATGTCCGAGGAAATCTGTGAAGGAGCCGCCAATCCGATATAAGACATTTAACTGCGAAATGCCTGCCGTTAAGTATTGGATAGATTGAGTGGAGGGTCTGTGTTGTTCCAAGTGTGCGGTGGTTGCGGTGCGTTTCCCCCAGCCATCTCCCCCAGTGCACGTTGACCAGCACAGTTCGCCGGCCCTTGATAGCAGAGGCTCTTTGTGCAGGTGTTACCCGATGCCCAAAGACCTCGTGGAGATTCTGCGTTAGGATCGGGCACGCAGCGAGCTAGCGAGAGGGCTGTCAGATCAGATAAGCCCAGGTTGCCGAGTGGCGGATTGTAATGGGTCATTATTAAACTGTTCTATCTGTACGGCATCGCCAGCTCTCTCTCTCCCAGCTCCCCCACCCCAACTTCGACAAAGTTTGACTGAGAAAATGTTCCTATCCATATTACGGGTTGACTCCGCGTTTGCCCACTCGCTGGTGCTATGGGGCCCACCTCTGCTTTTGTTCCTTATCAACCTCAGAAGTATTGTACATCACCTAAAAAAATGTACTCCAGCAGTTTGCCCAGGATTCCTTCACAGCAACTTGCAAATTTACAACCTCCCAAACAAACAGGGCAAGAGCAGCAGAGTGCATATTGTAGCGGCACCTGCTGGTGAGCGCCAATATCGAACCCGGCGGTCGGAAACGGCGGGCACGTGACCCGGGAGGGGTCGGGGTTTTCGTGCGGTTTTGCTTTTCCCGCGGCAGTTGTTCGACGACCACCGTTGTGGCCAGTCGCGTGTGTTGGACTTATAGTGTCAGAGAACGAGTTTCGTAATAAACATTGTTCAAAGAATTTGATCGTTGTCTCTTCACCGCTAAAATATGACTATTAAATACTCGTAACTCTTGTTATTGACTTTAAATCCTGGAGCTTTGTACCCAAACTACAGTGCAAGAAATGTTATTGTATTCTCCCATATACTCAATAATCAACTCATACCATATAACCATATAACCATATAACCATATAACAATTACAGCACGGAAACAGGCCATCTCGACCCTTCTAGTCCTTGCCGAACACGTATTCTCCCCTAGTCCCATATACCTGCGCTCAGACCATAACCCTCCATTCCTTTCCCGTCCATATAACTATCCAATTTATTTTTAAATGATAAAAACGAACCTGCCTCCACCACCTTCGCTGGAAGCTCATTCCACACAGCCACAACTCTCTGAGTAAAGAAGTTCCCCCTCATGTTACCCCTAAATTTCTGTCCCTTAATTCTCAAGTCATGTCCTCTTGTTTGAATCTTCCCTACTCTCAGTGGGAAAAGCTTATCCACGTCAACTCTGTCTATCCCTCTCATCATTTTAAAGACCTCTATCAAGTCCCCCCTTAACCTTCTGCGCTCCAAAGAATAAAGCCCTAACTTGTTCAACCTTTCTCTGTAACTTAGTTGCTGAAACCCAGGCAACATTCTAGTAAATCTCCTCTGTACTCTCTCTATTTTGTTGACATCCTTCCTATAATTAGGCGACCAAAATTGTACCCCATACTCCAGAATTGGCCTCACCAATGCCTTGTACAATTTTAACATTACATCCCAACTTCTATACTCAATGCTCTGATTTATAAAGGCCAGCACACCAAAAGCTTTCTTTACCACCCTATCTACATGAGATTCCACTTTCAGGGAACTGTGCACAGTTATTCCCAGATCCCTCTGTTCACCTGCATTCTTCAATTCCCTACCATTTACCATGTACGTCCTATTTTGATTTGTCCTGCCAAGATGTAGCACCTCACACTTATCAGCATTAAACTCCATCTGCCATCTTTCAGTCCACTCTTCCAACTGGCATAAATCTCTCTGTAGACTTTGAAAATCGACTTCATTATCCACAACCCCACCTATCTTAGTATCATCTGCATACTTACTAATCCAATTTACAACACCATCATCCAGATCATTGATGTACATGACAAACAACAGTGGACCCAACACAGTTCACTGTGGCACCCCACTAGTCACTGGCCTCCAACCTGACAAACAACCATCCACCATTACTCTCTGGCATCTCCCATTCAGCCACTGTTGAATCCATCTTGCTACACCACCATTAATACCCAACCATTGAACCTTCTTAACCAACCTTCCATGAGGAACCTTGTCAAAGGCCTTACTGAAGTCCATATATACAACATCCACTGCTTTACCCTCATCAATTTCCCGAGTAACCTCTTCAAAAAATTCAAGAAGTTTAGTCAAACATGACCTTCCAGGCACAAATCCATGTTGACTGTTCCTAATCAGACCCTGTTTATCCAGATGCTTATATATATTATCTCTAAGTATCCTTTCCATTAATTTGCCCACCACTGACGTCAAACTAACAGGTCTATAATTGCTAGGTTTACTCTTAGACCCCTCTTTAAACAATGGGACAACATGCGCAGTACGCCAATCCTCCGGCACTATTCCCGTTTCTAATGACATTTGAAATATTTCTGTCATAGCCCCTGCTATTTCTACACTAATTTCCCTCAATGTCCTAGGGAATATCCTGTCCGGACCTGGAGACTTATCCACTTTTATATTTCTCAAAAGTGTCAGTACTTCCTCTTCTTTGAATCTCATAGTTTCCACAGCTACTCTACTTGTTTCCCTTACCTCACATAATTCAATATCCTTCTCCTTGGTGAATACCGAAGAAAAGAAATTGTTCAATATCTCCCCCATCTCTTTTGGCTCTGCAGATAGCTGTCCACTCTGACTCTCTAATGGACCAATTTTATCCCTCGTTATCCTTTTGCTATTAATATAGCTGTAGAAACCCTTTGGGTTTACTTTCACCTTACTTGCCAAAGCAACCTCATATCTTCTTTTAGCTTTTCTAATTTCTTTCTTAAGATTCTTTTTACATTCTTTATTCTCCTCAAGCACCTAATTTACTCCATGCTGCCTATAATTATTGTAGATCTCCCTCTTTTTCCGAACCAAGTGTCCAATTTCCCTAGAATACCACGGCTCTTTCCGATTTTTACTATTTCCTTTCAGCCGAACAGGGACATAAAGATTCTGTACTCTTAAAATTTCACCTTTAAATGTACTCCATTTCTCTTCCACATCTTTCCCATAAAACAAAATGTCCCAATTTACTCCTTTTAAACCCTTTCGCATCTCCTCAAAGTTAGCCTTTCTCCAATCAAAAATCACAACCCTAGGTCCGGTTCTGACCTTCTCCATAATTATATTGAAACTAATGGTATTGTGATCACTGGTCCCGAACTGTTCCCCAACGCATACCTCTGCCACCTGACCCGTCTCATTTCCTAACAGGAGGTCCAGCACCGCTCCTTCTCTAGTAGGTACTTCTATGTATTGCTGCAAAAAACTATCCTGCACACATTTTACAAACTCCAACCCATCCAGCCCATTTACAGAATGTGTTTCCCAGTCTATGTGTGGAAAATTGAATTCTCCCACAATCACTACCTTGTGCTTACTACTAATATCTGCAATCTCCTTACATATTTGCTCTTCCAATGCTCGCTCCCCATTTGGCGGTCTATAATACACCCCTATAAGTGTTGCTACCCCTTTCCCATTTCTCAGTTCCACCCAAATAGCCTCCCTAGACGAGCCCTCTAATCTATCCTGCCAAAGCACTGCTGTAATATCTTCCCTGATAAGCAATGCAACACCTCCACCTCTTGCCCCTCCAATTCTATCACACCTGAAGCAACGAAATCCTGGAATATTTAGTTTCCAATCACAGCCCTCCTGCAACCATGTTTCACTGATTGCCACAACATCATACTTCCAGGTGTCAATCCAGGCTCTGAGTTCATCCACCTTTCCTACAATGCTTAGGAAAAATGGTTTGGCAAGCCAATAATACAATACAGAATCCACTTTGAAGCAAAATAGATTGCTGCCTTGCCCTCAGAATGATTTAGACATTTGTTGTTTCATTGTGCAAATTTGCGCAAATTTCACAATGTTGCAAAAATTTAATCTATTTTCAGACCTGTTGAATGTCAGGTACACAACAATTGCTTCAATCCACTCCCAAGAGATAACACCACCAGAACATGGTAATTTTCATCTTGTCAAGTGAGAATTAAATTAATTTCAGAGGTGCACGAAGCTGCTTGCCCGTTTTACCATTCACAAATCTCTCAATATGCTTGCAAAGAACAGCAGCTGTTCAAAAAGAAGGCACGCAATTACTTTCTCAAGGACATTTTGGGATGCTCAATAAAAACTACCCAGACCAATTTTTCAGATATCATGAAAAGTGAATAAATTAAAAAATATGCAGATTGCCATGTGGTTTGCGAAGGAAATCAATGCCTACAGATTTTTAACAAATTAATCGGTTTGCACAGCTGTGCATACTTCCCGATATTCTTAATTTACTGCAAAAATATTCCCCTTATTTGATAATTTATCACTTTTGCATCTGGAAGATGAAATATGCTAGCAGCATGTTTCTCTCCACACCACACGCTATTGTGACTTTGAAAATATAGCACTATTCCAACATCAGTACTGGTCACAATACTGGTCTACCAGCTGCATCACTGCATCTCCTCCTATGTTTAAAGGAGTTTTTAAGCTTGTTTTGCCATTAGTTTATTACTGTCACGTGCACTGAGATACATTGAAAAAACAGTTTTGCTTGCTATCCAGGCAAATTGTACCATCCGTACATGTCTACAATCATACCATACACATGTACAACAGGTAGTGTAAAGAGAAAAATAAACTGAATGCTGAATATATTGTACAGCTACATAGAAAGTGCAGATAAAATAAGTTTGAGGGCCACAACTCGGTGCTTCAGGAGATTGGGGCAACATCCTTACCTTCAGAGAAACAAATCCTGCATCCACTCCCTATACATTATAGGGCCAATTTTGCAGAGGCCAAATAACCTACAAACCCGCATGTCTTTGGGATGAGGGAGGAAACTGGACCACCCATAGGAAACGCATGCCATCACAGGGAGAACGTGCAAACTTCATACATGCAGTAGCTAGGTGTCTGGCACTGTGTGGCCACAACTATACCAGCTGTACTACTGTGCCATCCCCTAAATTAATAAGATTCAGCTGCATTACCTCAAGGGCCTGTCCCACCTAGGCGAGTGTCAAGCTCGAGGCACTCGCCTGAAAAAACGGGAAATGGAACGGCGAGTGTCAAGAGTGGAACACACACACACAAACACATCGCAAATGCGGGGGCCAGGGAAAGCGGGGGAACACTGTCTGAAATTCGCACGGTGCAAGGCCAAGGTGATACAGACACACTCCGCGATGAACAGGAAGGTTAAGATGGCTAGCACAGTGTATGGTAAGTCCTTTAAAAGAGTGGGGAGGGGAGGGGAGAAGGGGGTGAAGGAGTGGAGACACCTTTAAGAAGCCAGACAACTTTAATGCCAGTGATACACAGCTGTGAAGTTCGGCGGGCATTTGACTTTACTAATCAGTTTTCCTTGGTTCTGAATACTCGACTACCTACAACTACATGGCGACCCCACTACCACTGTACCTATGACCACAGGATTATCAATTTTCTCCATGGCGACCAGTTTTTGGTTGCAGAAAAATTTTCAAGATGTTGAAAAATTTGCGGCGACCAGTTCCCAGAATGCGGGAACTCCTCGCAACCATGAAGGAGACTCACCAGAGACCACCCGCAAACATGTGGTGATCATCAGACGAGCGCAGAGTCTCCTGCACTCGCCTAAAAAGTTGCCTAAGCGGGACAGGCCCTTCAGTCTTCTGATTGTTTTCTTTAACACAGAAAACGGTCGGTCATAAGGTATGATGGAAGCTGATGTTAGCAATGTTTAAGAGGCATTTAGTCAGGGAAAATAGGGATATGGAACAGGCAGACACAAAATGCTGGAGTAACTCAGTGGGACAGGCAGCATCTGTGAAGAGAAGGAATGGGTGACGTTTCGGGTTGAGACCCTTCGTCAGACTGATGTCAGGGGAGTGGGCGGGACAAAGATAGAATGTAGTCGGAGACATAGAAACATAGAAACATAGAAAATAGGTGCAGGAGGAGGCCATTCGGCCCTTCGAGCCAGCACCGCCATTCATTATGATCATGGCTGATCGTCCCCTATCAATAACCCGTACCTGCCTTCTCCACATATCCCTTGACTCCACTAGCTCCTAGAGCTCTATCTAACTCTCTTAAATCCATCCAGTGACTTGGCCTCCACTGCCCTCTGTGGCAGGGAATTCCATAAATTCACAACTCTCTGGGTGAAAAAGTTTTTTCTCACCTCAGTCTTAAATTACCTCCCCTTTATTTTAAGACTGTGGCCCCTGGTTCTGGACTCGCCCAACATTGTGAACATTTTTCCTGCATCTAGCTTGTCCAGTCCTTTTATAATGTTATATGTTTCTATAAGATCCTCCCTCATCCTTCTAAACTCCAGTGAATACAAGCCTAAACTTTTCAATCTTTCCTCATATGACAGTCCCGCCATCCCAGGGATCAATCTCGTGAAGCTACGCTGCACTGCCTCAATCACAAGGATGTCCTTCCTCAAATTAGGAGACCAAAACTGTACACAATACTCTAGATGTGGTCTCATCAGAGCCCTATACAACTGCAGAAGAACCTCTTTACTCCTATACTGAAATCCTCTTGTTATGAAGGCCAACATTCCATTAGCTTTCTTCACTGCCTGCTGTACCTGTAAGCCAACTTTCAGAGACCGGTGTACAAGGACGCCCAGGTCTCGCCAAGACAATATGACTTGTGGGAGAACTGGGAAGGGGTAGGGGATAGAGATGGAAAGCAAGGGGTATTTGAAGTTAGAGAAGTCAATGTTCATACCGCTAGGGTGTAAATTACCCAAGCGAAATATGAGTTGCTGTTCCTCCAATTTGCGCTGGGCCTCATTCTGACAATGGAGGAGGCCCAGGACAGAAAGATCAGATTGGGAATGTGAGGGGGAGTTAAAGTGCTGAGCAACTGGGGGATCAGGTAACTTAAGGCAGACTGAGCGGAGGTGTTCAGCGAAACGATCGCCAAGCCTATGCTTGGTCTCGCCTATGTAGAGAAGTTGACACCTGGAACAGGCGATACACTAGATGAGGTTAGAGGAGGTGCAAGTGAACCTCTGCCTCACCTGGAAAGACTGTTTGGGTTCTTGGATGGAGCGAGGGGGGAGGTAAAGGGACAGGTGTTGCATCTCCTGCGGTTGCAGGGGAAAGTACCTGGGGAGGGGATGGTTTGGGTGGGAAGGGACGAGTTGACCAGGGAGTTTTGGGGGAACGGTCTCTGCGGAAAGCAGAAAGGGGTGGAGATATACGTGGCCAGTAGTAGGATCACATTGGAGGTGGCGAAAATGTATGTGACGGCTGATGGGGTGGAAGGTGAGGACAAAGGGGCTCTGTCCTTGTTACGAATGGGGGCAGGGGGAGCAAGAGCGGAACTGCAGGATATCGAGGAGTCCCTAGTGAGAGCCTCATATATAATTTAAGAGGGGAACCCCCGTTTCCTCAAGAATGAGGACTTCGATGCCCTGGTATGGAAAACCTCATCCTGGGCGCATCTACGTAGATGGAGGAATTGGGAGTAGAGGATAAAGTATTTACAGGAAACAGGGTGGTAGGAAGTGTTGTCTAGATAGCTATGGAAGTCAGTCGGTTTGTAGTAGATGTCGGTCAATAGACTGCTTCCTGTGATGGAGACGGTTAGATCTAGAAATGGTAGGGAGATGTCGGAGATGGTCCAAGTGAATTTGAGTGCAGGATGGAAATTGGTGGTAAAGTTGATGAAGTCAGTGAGTTCAGTTATGGAACAGGTAGATGGAGCTTGTTTAATTTGGCAATGCGTCAGTGCAGACTTTGTGAGCCAAAGCCCCTGTTCCTGTGCTGTACTGCTCTATGTTTAAATAATGTATTTTTTCGCATAGGTGTTTCCCCAATGGCTCCAACGTTGTATTCTCAGTAAGCCCTACATTGAATTTAAAACTATAAAGGGTATTTTTCTTAACTTTCCATGACTCATTTCAAAAATCACATCAGTAATGGAACTGGCCATTTAGATTAAATGTGCAACAATTTCAATCATTGAGCTCTGCTGGATTGACAAAACGACATGTTCTTGACCACCTTGTGACACCATTTTCAAGGAGCTATGTTCCAGTACTCCAAGATCCCTCTGATCTGCAACATTCACCGTGAAGGTTCTGCCCAGGTTTCCGTAAATGCAACATGCCGCACTTATCTGTATTAAACTCCTTTAACCATTCCTCAGCCTATCTGCCCGAATGATTAAGGTCCTGCGATTTTTGATAACCTTCCTCACTATCTACGATGCCTCCCACTTTTGTGTCATCTACATACTTGCTAATTAGGCCTTGTACATTCTCATCCAAGTCATTCATATAAACCACAAACAGCCATGGGCCCAGCACCAATCCCTGAGGCACACCACTCGTCACAGGCCTCCAGTCCAAAAACAACCTTGCACCATCAATCTCTGCTTCCATCCATGAAGCATATTCTCTAAGGTAAACTTAAAATGCTGGAGTAACTCAGCGGGACTAGCAGCATCTCTGGAGAGAAGAAATGGGTGACGTTTCGGGTCGAGACCCTTCTTCAGACTCCCTAATCAGTCCCTGCCTATCCAAATGTATATATATATACCTTATCCCTCAGAATACTCTCCAGTAACCTGCCTACCACAGACATTAGGCTCACTGGTCTATACTTATCAGGCTTTTCCTTGCAGCCCTTCCTGGCACAACATTAGCCACCTTCCAGTCTTCCAGCACATAATCATAATTTGTATATTTTAGCCAGGGCGCATTGAATTTCTTCTGTAGCTTCTCACTGTGTCCTTGGATTTATCTGATCTGGCCCAGGAGTTTCATCCACCTTAAGACATTTAGCACCTCCTTGACTATAATGCTGACTGTCCTCAAGACACTTCCATTAATTATCTCAAATTCCCTAGTCTTCACATCCACAGTAAACACAGAGGAGAAATACTCAATAAGGACTTTGCCCATTTCCATCTGCTTAACACAGAGATGTCTGCTTTGGTTTCTAAGGAGCCCTATTCTCCCTCTAGATGTTTTTTTAGCTGCCGAGGGGATAAGGGGCTACGGGGAGAGGGCAGGGATATGGACCTAGGTATGGTTAGTATAGTAAGACCTGAGTGATCTCCTGGACAAGTGTCGATCGCCTGGATTGGGGTCGGAGAGGAATTTCCCGGATTTTTTTCCCGAATTGGACCTGGATTTTTATCCGGTTTTTTGCCTCCCCCAGGAGATCACGCGGTTCTTGGGGTGGAGAGGGGTGATAGCGGTATAAAGGGGAGGGTAGTGTCTTGTGTTCTGTGTCTTGTGTCTACTGTTTGTGGGTAAGTGTGTCTGTTTAGTGTTCAGCCATGAGCGAATGGCGGTGCGGGCTCGACGGACCTGGTGGTCTACTCTCGCACCTACTTTCTATGTTTCTATGTTTCTAGTCACTCTATTTCCCTTAATGTACTTCTAAATCTATTTGGATTTCTCAATATTAGCTGCCAGAGTAATCTGCTGCCACTTTTTCTCCTTCTGATTTCCTTCTTAAGTAACAATAGACAAAGACAATAGGCGCAGGAGTAGGCCATTCGGCCCTTCGAGCCAGCACCGCCATTCAATGTGATCATGGCTGATCATCCCCAATCAGTACCCCGTTCCTGCCTTCTCCCCATATCCCCTGACTCCGGTATCTTTAAGAGCCCTATCTAGCTCTCTCTTGAAAGTAACCAGAGAACCGGCCTCCACCTTTATTCTAAGACTGTGGCCCCTGGTTCTGGACTCGCCCAACGTTGGGAACATTTTTCCTGCATCTAGCTTGACCAGTCCTTTTATAAATGTATATGTTTCTATAAGATCCCCCTCATCCTTCTAAACTCCAGTGAATACAAGCCTAGCCTTTTCAATCTGTCCTCATATGACAGTCCCGCCATCCCAAGGATCAATCTCGTGAACCTACGCTGCACTGCCTCAATCACAAGGATGTCCTTCCTCAAATTAGGAGACCACAACTGTACACAATACTCCAGATGTGGTCTCACCAGAGCCCTATACAACTGCAGAAGAACCTCCTATACTGAAATCCTCTTGTTATGAAGGCCAACATTCCATTAGCTTTCTTCACTGCCTGCTGTACCTGTAAGCCAACTTTCAGTGACCGGTGTACAAGCACGCCCAGGTCTCGCTGCACCTCCCCCTTACCTAACCTAACCCCATTTAGATAATAATCTGCCCCTTTGTTTTTGCCGCCAAAGTGGATAACCTCACGTTTATCTATATTATGCTGCATCTGCCACGCATCTGCCTACTCACTCAACCTGTCCAGGTCACCCTGCAACCTCCTAATATCCTCTTCACAGTTCACACTGCCATTCATCTTTGTGTCATCCGCAAACTAATGTTGCTCCTAATTCCCTCTTCCAAATCATTAATATATATGGTAAACAGTTGCGGCCCCAAAACCGAACCTTGCGGCACTCCACTTGCCACTGCCTGCCATTCTGAAAAGGACCCGTTCACTCCTACTCTTTGCTTCCGGTCTGCCAACCAATTTTCTATCCATGTAAACACCCTACCCCCAATACCATGTGCTCTAATTTTAGTCACCAGTCTCCCAGCGGGACCTTATCAAAGGCTTTCCGAAAGTCTAGATACACTATATCCACTGGAACCCCTTCGTCCATTTTACTTGTCACATTCTCAAAAAGTTCCAGATTAGTCAAGCATGATTTCCCTTTCATAAATTCATGCTGACTTGGACTAATCCTTTTACTGCTATCCAAATGACCCATTATTACCTCTTTAATAATTGACTCCAGCATCATTCCCACCACCGAAGTCAGGCTAACTGGTCTGTAATTCCCCATTTTCTCTCTCGCTCCTTTCTTGAAAAGTGGGATAACATTAGCTATCCTCCAATCCACAGGAACTGATTCTGAATCTATTGAACACTGGGAAATGATCACCAATGCGTCCACTATTTCTAGAGCCACCTCCCTGAGGACCCTGGGATGCAGTCCATCAGGCCCAGGGGATTTATCATCCTTCAGTTCCATTAGCTTACCCAATACTATTTCTCGCCTAATTAAAATTTTGTTTAGTTCCTCGACCCCCTTAGATCCTCTGTCCTCCAGTACTTCTGGGAGATTGTTTGATCCGAAGTACCTGTTCAACTTGTCTGTCATTTCTTTGTTCCCAATAATAATGTTACCCGTGTTTGCCTTCAAGGGACCCACATTTGACTTTGCTACTCTATTTCCCTTAACATATCTAAAGAAGCTTTTACTGTCTTTCTTTATATTCCTGGCCAGCTTCCCTTCATACTTCATCTTTTCAGCCCGTATTGCCCGTTTTGTTTCCTTCTGCTGCCCAAATGAAAGTTTCCCAATCCTCTGGCTTCCGGCTACTCTTTGCTGTGTTATACATCGTTTCTTTTAGTTTTATTAACTTCTCTTGTCAGCCACGGTTGCCTCCTACTCCCATATAACCATATAACCATATAACAATTACAGCACGGAAACAGGCCATCTCGACCCCTCTAGTCCGTGCCGAACACATAGTCTCCCCTAGTCCCATATACCTGCGCTCAGACCATAACCCTCCATTCCTTTCCCATCCATATAACTATCCAATTTATTTTTAAATGATAAAAACGAACCTGCCTCCACCACCTTCACTGGAAGCTCATTCCACACAGCTACCACTCTCTGAGTAAAGAAGTTCCCCCTCATGTTACCCCTAAACTTCAGTCCCTTAATTCTCAAGTCATGTCCCGTTAGAATCTTTCTTCCTTTTTGGAATGAAATGATCCTGTGTCTTCTGGATTATGCCCAGAAATTCCTGCCATTGCTGTTCCACCATCATTCCTGCTAGTATCCCTTTCCAGTCTACCTTGGCCAGCTTCTCTCTCATGCCTTCATAATCCCCTGTTCAGCTGCATCACTGCGGAATGGTACCATTCGGCGCCGCCGTTTAGGCACCGCCTTTTCGGGGTGTTAGGGTTAGGGTTTTGGGGTGTTAGAGTTAGGGTTTCGGGGTGTTAGGGTTAGGGTCAGGGTTAGGGTTAGGGTTCTGATGAGTACAGATATTATAAACGGAGGTGCCGAATCACTGCCACTTCCAATTTAACCTTCTCCTTCTCAAATTGCAGATTAAAACTAATCATATTATGATCACTACCTCCAAGCGGTTCCTTTACCTCGAGTTCTCTGCAACGTACACCCTACATCCGGGCTACTATTTGGGGGTCTGCAGATAACACCAATTAGTGTCTTCTTGCCTTTGCAATTCCTCAACTCAATCCACAGTGACTCTACCTCGTCAGTCCCTATGTCTTCCCTCGCAAGGGACTGAATTCCATCCCTCACCAGAAGAGCTACCCCCCTTCCTCTGCCCACCTGCCTGTCCTTTCCAAAGGATGTATAACCCTGAATATTAAGTTCCCAGACCCGATCCTCCTGCAGTCACGTCTCGGTAATCCCCACAAGGTCATATCTACCAACCTCTATCTGAGCCTCAAGCTCATCTACTTTACTTCTTATACTTCACGCATTCAAATACAGTACTTTTAATTCCTTACGCATCTCACCGTTCACATCGATCCCTACTACACTTGGCCATACTCTCCTATCCCTTTGTGAGCTTTCTTTCCCATTAATTCTGGGGGTCATTAACTATCCCTTTACTCTCTTTCCCTTTAACTCCGTCCTTGACTATCCCATTTGACAACCTCCCCCCCCCCCCCCCCCCTCCCCCTTATTTAGTTTTAAACCACCTGTGTCGCAGTGGCAAACCTGCCTGACAGAATGCCAGTCCCTTTTGTACAGTTCCCCCTTACTCCAAAACAGATCCCGGTGGTCTAAGAATCTAAATCCCTGCTCCCTGCACCAGTTTCCCAGCCACACATTCAGGTCCTGTATCTCCCTGTTCCTGCTCTCGCCAGCATGAGAAAATGCTTTTCAGCACTTTTCCAAGCTTTCTAAAGTCACGCTTCAGACTATCCATCCCCTTCTTTCCGACATCGTTTGTGCCAACATGCACTACAACTTCCGGCTAGTGAATAGTGAGAGGCTTGGATAGAGTGGAAGTGGAAAGGATGTTTCTACTAGTGGGAGAGTCTAGGACCAGAGGTCATAGCCTCAGAATTAAAGAACGATCCTTTCAGAAGGGGATGAGGAGGAATGTCTTTAGTCAGAAGGTGAATCCTTCTTTGCTACAGAAGGCTGTGGATATTTTTCAGGCAGAGATAGATATATTCTTAATTAGTATGGGTGTCAGGGGTTGTGGGGAGAAGGCAGGGGGATGAGGTTAGGAGGGACAAATAGATCAGCCATGATTGAATAGCCTAATTCCGCTCCTATCACATGATCTTATGTCCCATCTAAGCGAGTCTTATTTGTCCATTTTTGGCCCATATACTTCGAAACCTTTCCTATCAATGTATCTGTCCAAGTGTCTTTTAAATGATGTTATAGTAACTGCCTCAACTACCTCTTCTGGCAGCTTGTACCATATACCCACCACCCCGAGTGAAAATGTTGCCCTGCAGGTTCGTATTAAATCTGACCTCTCTCACCCTTACATGTGTTTTTGATTCCTCTAGCCTGTTCAAAATACCTTGTATATTCACCCGGAGGTAGTCAAAAATGCTTGAGAAACTCAGCGGGTGAGGCAGCATTTATAGAGCAAAGGAATAGGCGACGTTTCGGGTCGAGACCTTTCTTCAGACTGATGTGGAGGTGGGGGAGGGGAGGAGCAGGAAGAAGGAAGGAAGAGGCGGAGACAGTAGGCTGTGGGAGAGCTGGGAAGGGGAGGAGAGGAGGGAGAAAGGAAGGACTACCTGAAATTGGAGAAGTCAATGTTCATACCGCGAGGGTGTAAACCAAAGATACTAGAGCGGAGGGGAGGGGGGGGAGGATGGCTTGAGTGGGTGCAGGATTTTCTGGAGCTCCTTCCTAATGGCGATATTTTGTATGTTCAAAGTTAATAAGGAAGACTAGGCAGGAATATCAAAATGATCACCTGCAGCTGAGAAAATAAGAGGATTTGTGCGGTATTTGGTAAGATAATAGCAATATGAAGACTCCATGACCAAAGCAAAGATACTAGAGCGGAGATGGAAGCCAGTTACGGAAATGGCGCAAAAGATTATCCATGACCTACTACGGTTTTTTCGTCGAGTGGACTTTCTTGCTTCGCTATAGCAGGGGCGGAAAACCCGGGGGGGGGCCAGAGGGGACACGTCCCCTCCATGTTTTGAGAGGTGGGGGACCCCCCCCCCCCCCCAAGTTTTTGTAATCCGGAATTTAAAACCCGGTGAAATCTCCGCTTCCTGCGAGACAGTGGGGGTGGGACTGATGATCCAGGGCGCCGATTGGATAAAAGAGACATCGGTCAGCAGGCAATGGGGGCGGGACATTATTCAGCGCGATGATTGAAGGAGGGAGACGTGTCACAGACCTGCGCTTCATCCGCAGGCAGGATCGATCCCGGCCGGGTCTCCGGCACTATCCTGTCGCTTTCCGAGTACCCCCCCCCCCCCCCCCCCCTGGGTGGCCAGAGAGGTTGGCAGCAAAGATCCTCCGCTATATGATCTTTGGTCGGGAATCAGACGGGCCAGCGCAGAGAAACAGCGTTAAACCCAGCTAACTCTGCCTGTCCCGCCAGGTGAGCCTACAGCCTTCCTGGACTTGCGGGAAATATGGCCAGCACGGAGAAGCAGCGCTGGTATCCCGTCAGTCCAGACTGTAGTTAAGCCAGTGAGACAGGCAGAGTTGAGCTGCATTTAGCGGTGGATTGAGCCTCCGAAGCCTCGTGTGTGTGTGTGAGTGTGTGTGTGAGTGTGCGCATGCGTGCATAGCAGCCAAAAAATTGTGTCCCCCGTCCCCTCCATATTTTGATAGCGAGTTCCGCTCTTGCGCTATAGTATCTTTGGTGTAAACTACCCAAGCAAAATATGAGGTGCCGCTCCTCCAATTTGCGGTGGGACTCACTCTGGCCATGGAGGAGGCCCAGGACAGAAAGGTCGGATTTGGAATGGGAGGGGAAGTTGAAGTGCTGAGCCACCGGGAGATCAGGTTGGTTAATGCAAACTGAGCGGAGGTGTTGGGTGAAGAGATCGCCAAGCCTGCGCTTGTTCTCGCCGATGTAGAGAAGTTGACACCTAGAACAGCGGATGCAATAGACGAGGTTGGAGGAGATGCAGGTGAACCTCTGCCTCACCTGGAAAGACTGCTTGACTCCTTGGATGGGTCCTTGGGGGGAGGTAAGGCAACAAGTGTAGCATTTCCTGCGGTTGCAAGGGAAAGTATCAGGGGAGGGGGTGTTTGGGTGGGAAGGGACGGATTGACCAGGGAGTTATTCACCCTATCAATTTCCCCCACGATTTTATACATGTCTATAAGATCTCCACTCAACCTCCTCTGCTCTAAGAAATAAAGTCTGAGCTTGCAGGTGTGGGGGGATGGAAATAATGAAGGGTTTAGGGTTAGGTTTATTGCCAGATGCACCAAGGTAGTGAAAGCTTTGTTTTGCATGCTAGCCAATCAGATCAGATAATGCCCTATATATATACAATCAAGTTAACTCAAGTACAATAGGTAAAGCAAAGGGGGTAGATACAGAGTACAGAATATAGTTCTCAACATTGTAGTGCATTACTTCCATGGACAAAGTCCATTGACTAGATTGACTAGAGGTGAAAAGGACAGTACCCAGGCTTATGGGAGGGCCGATCAGAAGCCTGATAACAGAAGGGAGGAAATGGTTCCTGAGTCTGCTGATGAGTACTTTCAAGCTTCTGTACCTTCTTTCTGCTAGTTGGGGACAGGGAAAAGAAGGAATGAGTGAGGTGGGCCAATTCTTTGATTTTGTTAGCTGTTTTCCCAAGCCAGCGTAAGGTCTAGATGGCGTCACTGGTGGGAAATCTAGTCTGTGTGGCAGACTCTCAGCAATTTCTTGCAGTCTCAGACAGAGCTGTTCCCAAACCAAGCCGTCGTGTAACCCAACAGTATGCTTTGTATATGGTGTTTGTGGATGCCTGTGAGAGTAATTTGAAACTTTTTGAATTTCGTCAGTCCCGAGGAAGTAGAGGCGTTGGAATGCTTTTTCTGGCTGTCACATCAATGTAGTTTGCCCACAACAGATTGTTGGTGAGCAATTGTGGTTAGAACATACAACAGGACAGCACAAGAACAGGCCTTATGGCCCACAATGTTTGTGCCGAACAAATGCCAAGATCAACTCTTATCTGCCTGTATATCGTCCATGTCCCTCCATATCCATGTGCCTATACAAAAGTCTCTGAAATGCCAGTATCGTATCTTCCTCAAACACTATCTCCGACAGCATGTTCCACAGGGCTGCCAACATTGGGTGAGAGTTGAGAGTGAGAAATTGCGAGGGAGCGTAGCGACCGGGGGGGGGGGGGGGGGGGGGGGGGGGGGGGGGGGGGGGGGGGGGGTGGATAGGGGGGTGTACGGGTTTTTCGGGTTACAGGCCAGATTCGGCCCGTGTGCCGTAGGTTGCCGAACCCTGTCCTAGATGTTTGGCCTCATTGTGATCCCCCCCATATTTTACAACCAATTCACCTGGTTAGTTCTATCTCCGGCTGCTTCATGTTGTCGGTGGCTGCACATCCAACCAAGAAAGAAGAGAAGAGAAGAGATGCGACGTCACTCACAGCCGCCAACTGACGCTCTTCCACAGACCTCTCTGATGTGGCGCAAAAGAGACAAACTGTGCAGGGACTGAAGACAGCGTGAGAATTCTGCCATCAGCGTGAGAATTGGCTGAAATGCGTGACTGGATGTCTAAGGCCATGATGTGACAACAGACACACAGGGAGACACATACACAAAGGAAGACACACACACACAGGGAGACAGACACACACACACACACAGGGAGGGAGACAGACACACACACGGGAAGACACACACACAGGGAGACACACACACACACACAGAGACACACACACACACAGGGAGACACACAGACACACAGGGAGGCATACAGTCACGCACACACACATAGGGAGACACACACACACACAGGGAGACACACACAAGGAGACACACAGGGAGGCACACAAACACACGCAAGGAGACACACACAGGGAGACAAACACACAAGCACACACACCTTTCCTTCCCCCTCCCTCCCTCCATCCTCCCCTACCTCCCTCCTGCCCCCATCCCCCCTCTTTCTCCTCCTCCCATCCTCTTTCCTCACCCTCCCTCTTTCTTCCCTTTCTCCTTTCCTTCCTTCATCCCCTTTCTACATTCCCTCCCCTTGTCTCTCTTTGCCTCCATTCCTCCCTTTTTTTCTTTCCCCCTATATCTCTCTCTCTCTTTCCTCCCTCCCTCTCTCTCCCCGGCCGTCTGGCGGGCACGGTGTAGCGTGGATTGGCGGCGCTAGCGCTGCCGTGTGAGTTGAAGGGCAAGAGGGAGGGAAGGAGGGAGCGAGGCTGCAGCGGCGCTGACACCCGGCGGCTGCACATCCAACCAAGAGAGAAGAGACGCGACGTCACTCACAGACGTCAACCGACGCGCTTCCCCAATGCAGATCGCTGTCATGGCGCAAAGAGACAAACTGTGCTGCAAAGATCGTGTATATAGGATCCTTGCTGTGCAGGGACTGAAGACAGCGTGAGAATTCTGTCTTCAGCGTGAGAATTTGCTGAAATGAGTGAGTCTCAAGCTCAAAGCGTGAGAGTTGGCAGCCCTGCTTTCCAGCACTTGCCATTCTCTGTGTAGTAAGAACATGGCCTGCACATCCCCTTTATACTTTGCCCCTCTCAACTTAAAGCTACCTTTTTTGCTTTTACCATCCTGGGAAAAGGTTCTGATCATCTATCCTATATGTGCCTCCCATAGACCCGTAGAACAGTACAGCACAGGAATGGGCCCACAATGTATGTGTCGAATGTGATGCCCAACTAAACTGAACTCATCTCCCTGGACATGATCCACATCTCTCAATTCCCTGCATATGCCAATTTAAAAGCCTCTTAAACGCCACTGTTGTATCTGCTTCCACCACAACACCTTACTAGACGTTCCAGGCCCTCAGCACTATGTGTGTAAAATACTTTCCCTATGCATCTCCATTAAACTTTTCCCCCTCTCACCTTATAGCTATGCCCTCTAGTGTTAGACATTTCCATCCTGGGGAAAAAGGTTTCTACCCTATCTATGCCTCTCATAATTGTATATACTTCGATCAAGTCTTCTCTCAACCTCCAAAGTACTAGAGTAAACAATCCAAGTCTATCCAACCTGGAGACCAAGCTCAAAATCGGCAAGACCTAGTGCAGGCTCGGCGATCATATCGCTGAACACCTCTGCTCAGACCGCCTAAAACTACATGATCCCCCAGTTGCTAAACACTTTAACTCCTCCTCCCATTCCCATGCTGACCTTTCTGTCCTGGGCCTCCTCCACTGTCAGAGTGAGGCCCAATGCAATTTGAAGGAACAACACCGCCTATTTTGTTTGGCAGCTTACAACCCAGTGGTATGAATATTGATTTATCTAACTTCAAGTAACTCTTGCTTTCCCTCACTCCATACTCCCCCATCCTAGTCTGACTGTCCTCCTGATTAAATTTGAGTTTCGTCCCCTTTGATGTCTCGTTATCACACCTTACCCATCGATATCTCTGTGTCTCCCTCTCCCCTGACTCTCAGTTTGCAGAAGGGTCTCGTCCCAAAACATCACCCATTCCTTCTGTCCAGAGATGCTGCCTGTCCCACTGAGTTACTCCAGCATTTTGTGTTTATCTTCAGTGTAAACTAGCATCTGCAGTTCCTTCCTACACAACTTCTCGCGGCCGCTGAAATCCTCTAATCTAGGCATCATTGTGGTAAACCTCCTCTGCACCCTCTCCAAAACCTCGGCATCTTTCCTGTAATGGGGCAATCAGAACTGCATGCAATACTCTAAATGTGACCTTACCAAAGTCCTATGGAGCTGCATCATGTCTTCCAGACTCTTGTAGTCAAGGCCCCTAGTAATTCAGGCAAGCATACCATAGGCCTTCTTTACCACTCAATACACTTGGGCAGCCACCTTTAGTGAGCTATAAATTTAGACTCCAATCCCTCTGCATTTCAATGCTGCTAAGAGTCTTGCCATTAACTGTATAGTCTCCCCCAAAGTGCACCTCCCAAAGTGCAACACCTCACACTTGTTTGAGGTTTTCCTTAACCCATCTCACCAATGACATTTCATGGGCCCTTTTGGCCCTTTTAATCCCCCACATGAGTTATTTCCTCTTCACTTTATATTCCTCATAAATCCCGTCTGATGCCACCTTCTCAAAACTGATATACGCTTCCTTTGACTTCCTGATCAAGTTTACCACCTCCTTGGCCATCCACTGTTCCCTTACCCTGCCGTCCTTATCCCTTACTGGAATATGCAAAACTGTAGTTTGGTCAGCTGGCCTTTAAACGACTCTCACATGTGGATTTACCCAATAACTACTGCTTCTAATCTACCCTATTTAGCCCTGCCTAATGTCATTGCAATCTGCCTTGGCCCAACCTTCCCCAACATCTAGACTTGTCCCTATATAAAACAATCTTAACATTTATGGAGCTGTGATCTCCATCTCCAAATACTTTATCCACCGTAACACCAGTTACTCCAGCACTTACTGCCCTTTTACCCTCCAGTAAGTCCTCTCTGAGTACTGCCGTGACATACCCTGATTAGCAAAGGAACTCCTCCACCTGTTTTACCCCCCACTCTATCTCGTCTGAAACATTAAAATCTAGGCACCTCGCAAACCCATAATTCCGTAATGATCAAAATGACATAATTCCCAGAACATAATTCCCAGAACACTTCATCAGCGTTACTCACAATACTCCTTGCATCGAAGTAAACACACTTCAGCCCTTCATTAGCCGCATATTCATGAGCCTCTCCATGCCTGACCTTCCCTCGAGACCGACAGATCATAACTTCCACTTTCTCATCAGCTGTTCTCTTTGCTGACCTGCTGCTCTGGTACCCACTTCTCTGCCATTCTAGTTTAAACCCTCCCCGAGTAGCACTAGCAAACCGCCCTGCAGGGATGTTGGTGCCTCCCCAGTTCAAGTGCAAACCTGTCCATTGTATTCAGATCACCTCTGCCCCAAAAGAGATCCCAATGGTCCAAGAATCTGAATCCATGTCCCTGGACCAACTCCTCAATCATACATTCATCTCTGCTAACCTCATATCGCTACCCTCAACAGCTTGTGACATTGGTAGTAATCCAGACATTAGCAACCTCGAGATCCTGCTTTTTAACCTTTTGCCTAACTCTGTATATTCACTCTGCAGGACCTCATCTCTTTATACTTATGTCAATTCTGCCATAATGCACAATGACTTCTGGCTGCTCACCCTCCCCCTTGAAAAAGTTCTGCAGCCACTCTGAGACATTCCGCACCCTGGATCCAGGTAGGCAACAAGCCACCCTGAAGGAATTCTGGTAAACTGCCTCTGCACTCCTTCCATTAATGAGGTGACTAGAGCAGCGCACAATACTCACAATGCAGCCTAACAACGTCCTATAAAGCTGCATCATGACATCTGACTCTTATACTCAATGCCCCGACTTCTGAAAGCAAGAGTACAATATGCCTTCTTTACATTTATGACTGCATCAGTGCTACTTCCTGCACTCATGCAGAACTCACTGGCTTCATTAACTTTATAACTAACTTCCATCCTGTACTCAAATTCACTTGGACCATCTCCGACATTTCTCTATTGTTTCTAGATCTCATCGTCTCCATCACGGGAGCAGGACTATCGACTGACATCTATTATAACCCCACTGACTCCCACAGCTATTTAGACTACGCTTCTTCCCACTCTGCTTCCTAAACTCTATCCTGTACACCCAATTCATCCATCTACACCGCATCTGTGCCCAAAATGAGGTGTTCCACACCACGACATCTGAGGTCCTCATTCTTTAGGGAACAGGGGTACCCCTCTTTCATCATAGATGATACCCTCACTAGCGTCTTGATATCCTGCAGCTCCGCTCTTTTCCTCTCCTCCCCCCAGTCGCAATAGGGACAGAGTCCCCCTAGTCCTCACCTTCCACCCCACCAGCCGTCGCATACAGCACAAAATCCTCTGGCATACTACCAGTCACATCTTCCCATCTCCACCCTTTTCCGCAGAGACCGTTGCCTCCGCAACCCTCTGGTCAACTCGTCCCATCCCACCCAAACCATCCCCTCCCCTGGTACTTTCCCCTGCAACCACAGGTGATGCAACACCTGTCCCTACGCCTCCCCCCTCGTCTCCGTCCAAGGACCAAGCCTTTTCAGGTGAGGCAGAGGCTCACTTGCACCTCCTCCAACCCCATCTACTGTATTCGCTATTCCAGGTGTAAGCACGTATATATCAGCGAGACCAACAGCAGGCTCGCTGAACACCTCCGCTCAGTCCGCCTAAACATACCTGATCGCCTGGCTGCAAAACACTATCTCCCCCTCCCATTCCCACGCTGACCTTTCTGACCTGGGCCTCCTCCATTGTCAGAGTGAGGCCCAACGCAAATTGGAGGAACATCACCTCATATTTCACTTGGGCAGCTTACACCCCAGCGGAATGAACATTGACTTCTCCAACTTCAAATAACCCTTGCTTTCCCTCTGGGCCCACATCTGTTTTTGCTTTACATTAATGTCATTCATGAAAAAGTCACAAGCACAACCAGAGTATTCGCTGATGATTGTTTGCTGTACCGTCCAATTAAATCAGCTGATGATAAAAATGTTCTCCAAACAGATCCCGATACCTTATGTTTGTATCTTCCTCTCCCCTGACATCGGTCTGAAGAAGGGTCTCGACCCGAAACGTCACCTATTCCTTCTCTCCAGAGATGCTGCTTGTCCCGCTGAGTTACTGCAGCATTTTGTGTCTATCTTCAGCTTAAACCAGCATCTGCAGTTCCTTCCTACACATGTCTTCCTTACTCACTATCTACTAGTTGCCATTTTTAGGGAGTTAAGGATCCCTTTGTACATCAATGCTGTTAAGAGTCATGCCATTAATTGTATATGTTTCCCTTACATTCAACCTCCAAAAGTGCAACGCCTCAGAATTGTTCATGTTAAACGGCATCTGCTATTTCTCTGCCCATTTTTGTAGCGGATCTCTCTCCTGCTGTACATTTTGACAGCCTTTCACACAGTCTGCAACCTCAGCAATCTTGGTGTCATCTGCAAACTTATGGCGTGATAAGCAATGAAAAAGGCTGTGGGACTTTGGCTCTAAACTGGAGAATGATATGGACATTTGGCAACTGCGGCAGGACATCCTCCATCACTTCCAGGACTGCACCAGCACTTCCTCCGAGGCGAAACCAGGGGGGCAGCGAGGCAGCACTCCCGGATGAGCTCAATATGTTCTATGCACGCTTCAATAGAGAGAACACTGGTGTGGCTTATTGAGCCCTCATAGCCCCAAATGGTATTGTAATCTCAGTCATCGAGGCCAACGGCAGAAGATCCTTCAGGAGGGTGAATCCTCGGAAAGAGTATGGACCGGATGGTTTACCTGGCCGCGTTCTTAAAATCTGCACAGACCAACTGGCTAGAGTTTCTGCGAATATCTTCAACATCTCATTACTGATGTTTGAGGTTTCACCTGCTTTAAAAGTGCATCAATAATATCAGTACCCAAGAAGACAAAGGTGATGTGCCTCAATGACTACCAACTGGTGGCACATCTGTGGTGAAGAAGTGCTTTGAGAGGTTGGTTATGGCACAAAGCAACTCCAACCTCAACAAAAACCTGGACCTAATACAATTTGCCTATCGTCAACGGAGGATAGAATGCCATCAGCAGGACAAGCAGCATCTCCGGAGAGAAGGAATGGGTGACGTTTTGGGTTGATACCTTTCTTCAGACGGAGGATGCGGTCTCAGTGGCTCTCTACTCTGCACTGGATCACTTGGATAATAAAAACACATATGCCAGGTTGCTGCTCTGCATTCAACACAGGGCTCGAAATTAGCGGTTGCCCGGGTGCCACTGACTACCCAAAGTGCCGCCGGGCAACATAAACACCGATTCATTTTGCCCGGCTTGGCACGCAGATGCTGGTTCATACCGAAGATAGACACAAAAAACTGGAGTAACTCAGCGGGTCAGGCAGCATCTCTGGAGAAAAGGAACGTGACGTTTTGTGTCGGCGACGGATGTAATACATGGGAAAGATACTAAGTGTGGCGTGACGGGCCCCGCACAGCAGCAGCAGCAGCGGCGACAGCGGCATCTCCTCCTCCTCCCGTCCCCCCCGCCCGCCATGTTAGCGGCTGCTGCTGGCACGCCGAGACCAGGAGGAGGGAGGGAGGGAGGAAGGGGGTGGCCCCGTTCCGCCGTTTGAAGCATCTGCACCGCTCGGCCCCGCACCTTCCTGTTGGTTGGCGGAGGAGGGGAGGCGGTGGCGAGAAGCTCCCAACTGCCTCCCCCTTTGGCGGCGGCACTTGGCGATGGACAGGCAGGGGCGGAAATCCCAGGGTGGGGTCAGGGGGGACATGTTTTGAGAGGTCCCCACCCTAGAGCCCCCCCCCCCCCATGCCCGGGGGTGGCCAGAGACGTCGGGAGTCAGACGGGAGCGGTGCCCCCAGGCCTACAGCCAGCGCAGCGAAGCAGCGCTAAACCCAGCTCAACTCTGCCTGTCCCGCCAGGTTATCCCTGCCTGGATTTACTGGAAATATGTCATCAGTCCAGGTGTGTGTGAGTGTGCGCATGCGCGCACGGCCGCCAAGATATTGTGTCCCCCCCTGTCCCCTCCATATTTTGATAGCGATTTCCGTGCCCGCAGCGATGATGCCGGTGTTGTCCGAGGAGCTCTGACCTTCCTTCCCACCTCCTCTGCCCCTTCCTTTCTCTCTCTCTCTTGTACGCCCCCCTTCACCCCCCTTATCCTGAGAACCCTCCTCTCCATCCCGCACTGATCCCCATTCCTGCCTCTATTCAGTCCTCACTGACATCCCGTGTGCTCCCCTCCTCATCTACTACCCTCCCCCATCTATTCATCCTGCACTTATCTCCCTATCTACCTCGCATTGATTCTCCTGCCACTCCGCATCAATCTTACACTGGTCCTCCAATTGATCATGTACTGACCCCCCTTCCCATCCATCCTGCACTGCTCCACCCCTTCATCCTGCACTGCTCCCCCCATCCATCCAGCACAGATCTCCCCCATTAAACCCCACTTTCATCCCCCGCGCTCTCCCCTCACAATTTTACATACTCCAACCAACACGCACTAATTCCCCTGCCTCAATCCATCCATTCCGCACCGATTGCTTTCTCAACCCCCCCCCCCCCCCCACCCCCCACCCCCACCGCCATCTATTCATCCCGCACTGATTCACACACACCCCCTCCCAACCCTATTGTGCTGGAAATGTCTTCAGAGCGAACATAGAAACATGGAACATAGAACATTGACTATGTTTGATAACGGAATGCAATCAACTGTGTTTTAATTTCCAATGTAATCATTTGACTTAATCCATAAAGATGGATTAATTAAATTGTGAACACGTGAAACATTAAAACCGCAGTGTTCGATTGTCACTGCTACCGTTGACACGTTATTACAGAATTCATTTTAACGGCAAATCAATGCTCTTACTATGGAGTATCAGTACTGTAGTTATTTAATGAGCAACATTCACAACTATACGTTGGATTTATCCAGATTTTACTTCTACAGTCAGTCATATACATCACAAATTTGGTCAGGAGATATTTCAGTTGAAATGTTAACGTTAATTCTGAAGTGGGAATGATGGAAAAAGCGGTTATCAACAAATTTTTTTTCATTTGTTGCTTACAAACTGGGTATCTTCATTGCTGTTCACAACACATACATCTAATCTGAATGTCCGGTAATGTGGCGTCTTGACACCTTTAAATATATTACCAAAATAACATTTGCTGCATTTATGTCCTTTGGCCATCTCTTGTTAGTTAGTGTAATGTTTAACCTGTCAGATGGGTATAGTCAGTTTTAACAGCTATTATCATAAAATGCCTTTAGAAAATTCCTTGCAACCTGTATATTTTGTTGAGGATAAATTATGTGGGAAGCGAGAGTGTTTCTGTACCAATAGCAATAACGACCCATGCTATGGCCATGTCATGATAATTTTCGGTCCTTCACAGAAAACATGCTTGCATCAATCTGCAGTGTGCATGGTTAAGCATATATGTTATCATGGTCCAGGATTTATTGACACAAGTTGATCATGCTGAATAATCCAACCATATTTTTGTTTGGAAGTGGAAAGAAATAATAAAAATTGCATTAATAGCAATGTGTAAAAAGAGTTGAGATACTGTATTATAATTTTGCTGCATGTCATTGTGGGATATATCATGTCTTGATTGGTGAATATGTTTAGTTTGTGACTTTATTTGAAGCAGAAATAATATGTGAATGCTTCATTGAGCATAATTCCGATTGGTAACTACGCACTTCGTCCGAGCACATTATCGCATGCGTCATGCAAGCCATCTTAAATGACCACCTAAACTGTCATTTGGCAACCTAAAAAGCTGCCAAGGTTGCCCAGCTGGCAACAGGGAAAAAAAGTTAAGCGAGAGCCCTGCAACACCATCATCCCTTCCAAACTGGTTACCAAGCTCAGGGGGCTGGGGCTCTGTGCATCCCTCTGGAACTGGAGCCTTCAACTTCCTCATCAACAGAATATAATCAGTATAAATTGACAGCAACACCTCATCCTCGATGACCTCAAGGCTGTGTGCTCAGCCCCCTGCTCTCCTCACTCTTTACCCATGACTGTCTAGCCAGACATAATTCATCTTTAAATTCAGCGACAACACCACCGTTATTGGAGGAACTAAGGATGATGATAAGCCAGAGTATAGGTGGGAGATTGATCGTCTGACTCAACAACCTTGCTCTTAACATCAGTAAAACCAAGGAAGTGATTATTGACTTTAGAAGAGGGAGGCCGAGGATCCACAAACCTGACTTCATCGACTGGTTGGTGACAGCGAGAAACAAAACTTCAAATTCCTCAGCGTTCATATCTCTGAAGATCTGTCTGGGACCCAGCATATTGATGCAATCATAAGAACACCAATTAACGCATCTACTTCCTTAGAAGATTGAGGAGATTTGTTCAGCGTGCAAGAATGACAAGGCTTCCAGTGAGCTGCCACTTTATATCTCCATCCCACCTCTTAAACTGTTACAGTTAACCTGATGCATGTTTGAGAAACTGTCTCATCTGATGATTTAGAACCATAGAAAATAGGTGCAGAAGGAGGCCATTTGGTCCTTCGAGTCAGCACCGCCATTCATTGTGATCATGGCTGATCTTCCACAATCCGTAACCTGTGCCTGCCTTCTCCCCATATCCCTTGATTCCGCTAGCCACTAGAGCTCCATCTAAATCTCTATTAAATTCATCCAGTGAATTGGCCTCTGCTGCCTTCTGTGGCAGAGAATTCCACAAATTCACAACTCTCTGGTTGAAAAGGTTTTTTCTCATCTCAGTTTTAAATGGTTTCCCTTTTATTCTTAGACTGTGGCCCCTGGTTCTAGACTCCCCCAACATTGGGATTTCTTTTCCTGCATCTAGCTTGTCCAGTCCTTTTATAATTTTATAGGTTTCTATAAGATCCAGATTTATTGCCTGACAGAACCTATAGCTGAATTCAACATTGTCAGGTAAGTAGCCTTTCCAGTTTGTGTGAGAACTGATTAGTACTGATGCAAAGTTATTGACATTAACTATTTTCTTCTCCACTCAGAGTACTTTGAGCATTCTTTGTTTTTATTTGAGATTTTAACTTCTCAGATGTGTATTTTACAGTTCCAATATTCTTATATTTTCATCTTTCATCCCACATGTTTTAATTTGTCTTCTCTTTCCAGGCAGATCATCCAGTTCTTTATTTACACAAAGGGTGGCAAGTGCCTACAACGCACTGCTGTGGGTAGAGGTTGGGGCAGATACAATAGTAGCTTTTTGATAGGCAGATGGAAGAGCAGGGAATAGAGGGATATGGATTATGTATAGTAAGACCTGAGTGATCTCCTGGACAAGTGTCGATCGCCTGGATTGGGGTCGGAGAGGAATTTCCCGGATTTTTTTCCCGAATTGGACCTGGGTTTTTATCCGGTTTTTTGCCTCCCCCAGGAGATCACGCGGTTCTTGGGGTGGAGAGGGGTGATAGCGGTATAAAGGGGAGGGTAGTGTCTTGTGTTCTGTGTCTTGTGTCTACTGTTTGTGGGTAAGTGTGTCTGTTTAGTGTTCAGCCATGAGCGAATGGCGGTGCGGGCTCGACGGACCTGGTGGTCTACTCTCGCACCTACTTTCTATGTTTCTATGTTTCTATGTGCAGGCTTGGTCTTGGCACATGTTTGGCACAGACATTGTGAGTCGGAGCCTGTTCCTGTGCTATATGTTCTATGTTCTAATTAGTAAGATTTCAACATAATCACAGGTGCCATCCACCCCTTCCCCCTCTAAGATTTGTGTTTAACTTTTAAATTGTGTTAGCTCTGATGAAATCAACCTGAAACGGACTGTCTCTCTCCACATATGCTGTCAGATCTGACAAATATTTACAGCATTCTGTTATTCCACCTCTTACTGATTTAATTCTATTCTCAGCTTACTTCCCTTGCAAACAATGTCAGCTAATATAATATCTGGTTCTCCCTCTGAAGGGTCTTGACCCGAAACGTCACGCATTCCTTCTCTCCAGAGATGTTGCCTGTCCCGCTGAGTTACTCCAGCTTTTTATGTCCATCTCCCTCCTCCGATCCTTCAAATGGATCACATGCAACCCTTTAAAAAAGCATGTATCCATCTGACACCAGCTTCAACCACCCTTGCCTATTCAAAGCCCATATTCTGCTGCGTCCAAGGACCTCCCTGCCTGCTGGGTTCCCGTCGCAAGTTTGTGGAAGACTGAGCCTTTGGGGGACAAACCCGAGACCACCAGTGTTATTGTGTGGTAAAGACTGAGCAGCTGGGAAGAGGCCCAAGACAGCCAGAGCCTCTTCTGAGGCTAAAACTGAGTAGCTGTTACAAGCCTGAGACTCTAGTGCCTCTTTCACTCCACAACGAGACACAGACTGAGCCGCCAGGATAATCCAGAGACCTCCGACGTAGCCTCTTCAAGCCCCAAAGTTGAGACGCTTGGATACGCCAGAGACTGCTGGCTTCTCGAGGCAAGGGTGAACAGCAGTGGTAAACTGCCTGTCACCCTCCTTTGAAATCAGGACTGAGCTGCAGAACAAGTCCGAGAAGGAAAGTCATCCACAAGAGCTGAAGACATCTACCTCGGATTCCAAGGCAGCAGAGCGACAGAAATAAGGATTAGAGATAAGAATCTGTTTCAAACATTAAATATATGGAATATAACCAATAGGACAGATTAAATGCAACAGACAATTTGCACGGGGAATTCAGAAGGTCAAGCCGCATCTGTGCAGGACAATGAGCAGTCAATGGATCAGGACTTTTCATCTGAAATTGATGGGGTCAAAGAAAGAGCATTGAGGTTGCGGCCCTGTAATGCGACCAATCTTTCCACCACCACGCACGCCACACTCCAAGAAGCGCAAGACAGACACCATTGTATGCAGATGCTGAGAAGTGTGTTCAGCTCTGGCTGAACAACTTCTAATCTTGTGTGTGGACTCGATAAGAAGAAGTTCTGAAATAGATTGAAATGCTGCCAGGATTTGAGGGCCTGACCTATAGGGAGAGTTTGGGCAGGCTATTGACATTATTCCTTGGAAGGCAGGAGCAAAGATACTAGTATCTTTGGGCAGGAGGATGAAGGGTGAACTTATAGAGGTGTATAAGATCATGAGGGGAGTAGATAGGGCAGATAAACTGAGTTTTTACCGAGGCTGGGGGAATCAAGAACAAGAGGACATAAGTTTAAGGTAAGGGGGAAAGATGTAATAGGAACCTGCAAGGCAACTTTGGTGGATATATGGAATGACAAACAGAGGAGTAAGTTGCAATGAAATAAAAATTATTTAATGTCAAATTAAATCAAGTTCCTTTAACATTAATAATACTGTGTTAATACTGTGATGCTTTTAGATCAGGTTACAGTATGGGCAATATTTCCTTCCGTTTTTCCTTTGTTGGGGGAGAAGAGACCGGCTGTAGTAACTAATATCGAAATATTATTCAGGGTGCTTACAGTGTGATGGAATTGTGTGTACATCGCAAAGGAATCAAGGGTGAAACCGACAACATTAATAGTAAAAATGGGAATCAAAGTAGTAGAGTAACTCAGTGGGTCAGGCAGCATTGTTGGACAACATGAATAAGCGACGTTTTGGGATGGGACCCGCTGAGTTACTCCAGCAGTTTGCCTACCTTCATCATTGTTATGTCTAATTATTGGGGCTCCCTACCCTAAAGCATTGATTGAGTATATTTATGTATACAAATATACAATTTGTGGATATTGTGTATACAAAATCATGAGAGGAATACATCGGGTAGATGCACAGAGTCTTTTACCCAGAGTAGGGGAAACGAGGACCAGAGGACATAGGTTCAAGGCAAAGAGGAAAAGATTTAATAGGAATCCGTGGGGTGGGTGTATGGAACAAGCTGCCAGAGGAGGTAGTTGAGGCTGGGATTATTCCATCGTTTAAGAAACAGTTGGCCAGGTTTGGAGGTTTATGGACCCTCCAAACCAGGCAAGTTGGACGAGGGTAGCTGGGACATTATTGGCCGGTGTGGGCGAGTTGGGCCGAAGGGCATGTTTCTACACTGTATCACTTGATGACTCTATGAGTACCTTGACCAGAAGGAATGTAGGAGATCAAGGAAAGCCAACCTTGCCAATGACATCCACAGAATAAATGAAAATTTAAATATAAATGAACAGGCTCGATATTTCTTAAATGGTGAAAGGTGGAGAGGAGTGGAGGACCGGGTAAGATTGCTTCAAACTGTGTGGTTCTATTAGGGATATGATACGTGCAAGGCAGGAAAAAGGAATGAATATCGCAAGTGGATTTTTGTAAAACATCAAGAGGAAATTTATAACATGGCATTGAGATTGAGACAAGTGAAAATTGTCAACTTATGTTGCTTAAAAAAAGATCAAATTGAATGCCCCAATTTTAGATAACCTCTACTAACCCCTTCTCTCTCATGCCCAACCTGGACTCTCACCCGTTTCTCCCCTCCACAGCCGCCCACTACTTTTTTCCTTCTGGATTCACAATTCACAACTCGTCAAACCCACACGCACCTGCCTTTCTTATCTCCAGCCTTTGTTCCAACCAGCTGCCTATCAATCCCCCTCGCCCATGTCAACCTATTACCTGCCAGGGCTTTGTCCTGCCTCTCCCCTTTTACAGGTTTCTTCTCCCCGACCTCCCCACAATCAGTTTGAAGAAGGGTCTCGACACGAAACGTCACCCATTCCTTCTCTCCAGAGATGCTGCCTGTCCCACTGAGTTACTCCAGCATTTTGTGTCAACTCTCAATCCGAAAAGTCATCTATCAATGTTGTCCAGGGATGTTGCCTACTGAGTTACTCCAGCACTTTGTGTCATTTCAAATCTATTTGACGTTGTTTCATTTCAGAAAATGTTTCAAAGTTTTGTTGGATTATTGAAAGTTTGAGGTGCTAAAACCCTTGTCTCACTCTATACTACATTAGCTCAGACCCACAGGAATATTTAAACATTTTAATATTGCTACATGGTGAATAGCTCATTAAATGTAATGGACACAAATTGATTGGAACCATGGGGTCATTTATCTAGTATGGATCAATAGTCTGCATCTGTAAAGTAGGTCACTTAATTCTGTTTCTAAATTTGAACTGAGCTTCACAATAAAATCCAAATGTACTAGCACTGTAGTACTTGAAATTCAAGTACACTGTACTTGAAATTCATGTGCAAATTATTTATCTAGCTTTTTACAATTAAAAAGTAATTTTTCACAGAGTGATGTTCGATAACAACCATTTCAGGGTCATTTCACATCTATGAAAAGATATGCCCAGTCTCTTCTTCTTACAAGTTACCCTTGAGATCTCAATGCTATTTGAGTGTCAGGGATACGATGCATAATATTATCCCCTATATACACCCAAGATATATTTATAGAATTTACAAATCTTAATCGTTTTGTTGACCTGCTCGGACACCTTTATGAACTTATATGTTGCCATTCTCCCCTCAGAAACCCCTTTAAAATTGTTTGATTTAGTAAATGTCATGTTTCCTCAATCTTTCTATCTCATGCATTTCTGCATGAAAATTGCAGTGCCATATTTTCCAATTTCATTTGTCATCTCAATTTTTTTTCTTACAAATCATTCTCAAATTTCATAACAGGTGAATTTCAAATCTGTAACGTACTCCTAAGTCCAACTCCGAAATATATAGAAACATAGAAAATAGGTGCAGGAGGAGGCCATTCGGCCCTTCAAGCCAGCACCGCCATTCATTGTGATCATGGCTGATCGTCCCCTATCAATAACCCGTGCCTGCCTTTTCCCCATATCCCTTGACTCCACTAGCCCCTAGAGCTCTAACTCACTCTTAAATCTATCCAGTGATTTGGCCTCCACTGCCCTCTGTGGCAGGGAATTCCATAAATTCACAACTCTCTGGGTGAAAAAGTTTTTTCTCACCTCAGTCTTAAATAACCTCCCCTTTATTCTAAGACTGTGGCCCCTGGTTCTGGACTCGCCGAAAATTGGGAACATTTTTCCTGCATCTAGCTTGTCCAGTCCTTTTATAATTTTATATGTTTCTATAAGAACCCCCTCATCCTTCTAAACTCCAGTGAATACAAGCCTAGTCTTTTCAATCTTTCCTCATATGACAGTCCCGCCACCCCAGGGATCAATTTCGTGAACCTACGCTGTACTGCCTCAATCACAAGGATGTCCTTCCTCAAATTGGTAGACCAAAACTGTACACAATACTCCAGATGTAGTCTCGCCAGAGCCCTATACAACTGCAGAAGAACCTCTTTCCTCCTATGCTGAAATCCTCTTGTTATGAGGGCCAACATTCCATTCGCTTTCTTCACTGCCTGCTGTACTTGTAAGCCAACTTTCAGTTACCGGTGTACAAGGACGCCCAGGTCTCGCTGCACCTCCCCCTTGCCTAACCTAATCCCATTGAGATAATAATCTGCCCCCTTGTTTTTGCCGCCAAAGTGGATAACCTCACATTTATCTATATTATACTGCATCTGCCACGCATTTGCCCACTCACTCAACCTGTCCAGGTCACATTCAACCTCCTAACATCCTCTTCACAGTTCACACTGCCACCAAGCTTTGTGTCATCCGCAAACTTGCTCCTAATTCCCTCTATAATTCAAACATGCCAATAATCTCAGTTAAGGGGGGGGGGGGGGGAAAGCAATTCACCTGTCTTAGCAGGTTTTCTATCTTTGCTGCTAACTACTTTTAACAAATTAGTTTCAAATTTACCAAGAACCCAAAATATGCTATACAGGTGCACAACCTTTTATCCGAAGATCCAAATAACGAAAACCTCCGAATAGCGGCCATTTTTTTCGGTCCTTGAAGAAAGGTCCTTGAAAACGTTCACCGAGGGCGGCCCACAGAGGTGACAGCGGAACCTCCGGTCGGTCCTCGAAGAAAGGGGAACTAAATCCCCATTCATAAAAGAGAAGGTGAGGGTATATTGCGCGGGAGGGTTAATAATTGACAATATGCTGCTGCCTGCCCGCTGAGTTAAAAAGTTCCCACGGTAGACTCACGATACACAGTGTTTCGTGAGTCTTGCGTGGGAACTTTTTAACTCAGCGGGGCAGGCAGCAGCAGATTGTCGCTCGCTTCAGTATCACCCCACCTACACCCCTCTGCTTCCCGGCCATGTGTGTGACCCCTTCCCTCCCCTCTCCAGCTCCCCGCTCATTGCACCGGCGCGGGGGCTTTGCACTGTCTTCAAGTCGGCGATGCCAGCAGGACCAAAGATCTTATAGCTCCGCTATAGTATCTTTGAGCAGGACCGTGCCAGTCACCGGAGACGTCAGGACCAACGGGACACCGACCCCCCAGGCCCACTGCAAGCACGGAGATCCCAGAGACCCACAGCCAGCAGCAGCCCAGCCCCGTTCCAACTCCAGAGGAAAACTGTAAACTGGCCGGAGACGTCAGGACCACCAGAAGCCGTTCCCCGAGCTGCGCCCCCTCATCGGGACACCGACCCCCAGGCCCACTGCAAGCACGGAGATCCCAGAGACCCGCAGCCAACAGCAGCCCAGCCCAGCCCCGCTCCAACTACAGAGGAACCTGGGTTGCGGATGACGGGGCGCAGCTCGGGGCGTCGTAGGGGCCCATCGGGGAGCGGGTTCCTGTTGGTCCTGACATCTCCGGCCACCTGCCATCCTCCGGGAACTGTACCTCCCTTGCAGGAGAGTGGGGTTGTTTGCAGTTGCAGAGGGAGGGGGCAAGGGCGGTACAGTTTCCAGTCTCAGCTCCAGTCCAGGGGGGTGGCCGGAGACGTCAGGCCCAACGGGACACCGACCCCCAGGCCCACTGCAAGCACGGAGATCCCAGAGACCCACAGCCAGCAGCAACTCCAGGCCAGCCCCGCTCCAACTCCAGAGGAACACGTAGGGGCAGAAGCTGATGGTGTGCAAGGTACGTCTTGTTCTTGGGGTGGCGGATGAGGGGGCGCAGCTCGGGCTGTGGGCAAACTGCCACTTGTCGCCATAGCGGCCCAGCGGGGAGTGGATTCCTCTGGAGTTGGAGAGGGAGGGGGGTATTGTGCTGTTTGATCGCCCCCTGCTATCCCAGGGTCAGGGAGACACAGCGACTTTTTAGACTGGTGGGCAATCACTTCCGAAGTTCTGCCCACACAGTCAGTACACCTCTCCTACACTGCATTTCATACAGACATTTATCCTGCTAGAAAAAACTACATTGAAGACGCAAACTCGCGACCGAGTAACTGCCGGGATCAAGGCGCAAACTCGCGACCTTGCGGATATGAGCCGAGCACTCTACCACTGAGCCAGCCATTAAAATCTACGCAAAAAAAATTCCATTCCGAAGACCGACAAATTCTGAATTACGAAAAGTGTCTGGTCCCAAGGCTTTCGGATAAAAGGTTGTGCACCTGTATTATTATATGTTGTTTAAACCCCATTTGGATAACCAATGAAAACCAAATGCAATGACACCTTACCTGCACAGTTATAGGTGCAAAGACTTCACTGTAAACAGAATGGAAACATAGAACAGAGAATGTAGATTAGTACAGTACATGCCTTCAGCCCTCAATGTTTATACCAACCAAGACGTCAAGTTAAACTGTGTACTTGATTCATATCCCTCTATTCTCTGCACTTCCATGTGCCTGTCCAAATGTCTCTTAAACATTACTATCGTATCTGCCTCCACCACCACCCCTGGCAATGCGTTCCGGGGTGCCACCACTCTCTGTACACAAAACTTCACCCGCACAAATTAAATCAAGTTGTACAGTAGATCAGTTATATACTTTTCCAATATAATATCTCTTGCACTTTGAAATAACACATTATATAAATTACTGCTATATTATAATGTAAAACACACCAATTAAATGCAAACGCCCTGCTATTACCTACAACACCTGTCCCTTCACCTCCCCCCTCGACTCCATTCAAGGTCCCAAGCAGTCGTTCCAGGTGCGACAAAGGTTCACCTGTATCTCCTCCAACCTCATCTACTGCATCCGCTGCTCTAGATGTCAGCTGATTTACATCGGTGAGACCAAGCGTAGGTTGGGCGATCGTTTCGCCGAACACTTCCGCTCAGTCCGCAATAACCTACCTGACCTCCCGGTGGCTCAGCACTTCAACTCCCCCTCCCATTCCCAATCCGACCTCTCTGTCCTGGGTCTCCTCCATTGCCAGAGTGAGCAACAGCGGAAATTGGAGGAACAGCACCTCATATTCCGTCTGGGGTCCTTGCGTCCTTATGGCATTAACATTGAATTCTCCCAATTTGGCTAGCCCTTGCTGACTCCTCCCCTTCCTTAACCCTCTAGCTGTCTCCTCCCACCCTCCCATCCGCCCGCCCTCGGGCTCCTCCTCCTCCTCCCCTTTTCCTTCTTTCTTTCCCCACCCCCCATCAGTCTGAAGAAGGGTTTCGGCCCGAAACGTCGCCTATTTCCTTCGCTCCATAGATGCTGCTGCACCCGCTGAGTTTCCCCAGCAATTGTGTGTACCTTCGATATTCCAGCATCTGCAGTTCCCTTTTGAACACTTTGTCTACTCCACTGTGATATCTCCTCAAGGTGTGCCTACTTTGAAGAAGTTCTCCTCGTCTCTCCGGAGACAGTTTCACAACCTCCTCTCTAACTGCACACCTTCTGTGATCCCCCCTGCCCTCCAACTATACGACCACACCCTTACCCAGACTCGATATCACAGCCACATTTGCTTCCTCAGGGCCTGCCTGCGCCATCATCTCATACCCCACGGCTTCCAGCTCCAGTTCCCTACCTCCCAGTTCGGACCCCAACCGGACCATCGGTACCGACTGGCTATCCACCGGCATACCCAGCAATTCTCCAACCGGGCACTGAGATCCACCCTGGTCGCGATGCGCCGGCACCAACAGGACCTCACATCGACACTCCCTGTACTTCAGGCCTCACTAACCCAGACCTGCAACGGACCCCAGCTGTATTTCATCCGCCGGAAGATCCACCTCTTTAATAAAAAATTCCTGGCCTACCTTAATTCCACCAAGGACCTTAAATTATCCCGACTCCAGGCCGCTCCCGACGCCTACACTCCGCGACTCGACCGCCCGCAGACTCCGGGCCCCAACTCTGGCCCGCATCGCCTGCCCGAGTCCCGCGACGCCATCTTGGCCACGAGGAGCGACTTCCATACTCACCGGGACGCCGCCTTCACCGACCTCTACATCGATGCCGCCGCCGACCCTCACCTGCCTACCGATGACGCCCAGCCTCGCAGCTTCTACGGTAACTCGGACTTTCTCCCCCTCGCCGATTCCTCCGACATCGCCGCCCGACCCGAACTACCCGACAACGCCGCCGGACCGGGGCTCTCTCAACATGGCCGCCGCTACGCACCCGATTCATCTCGCCGCCGACCTGCCGACCTTCCGCCCACCGGGACCACCCACGCATCGCCCGCGGACCCCGACTCTACCACCACTGGACTCCGACCATCGGGTCCGGTGACCCGCGCCACTCCACCCCCCTCCAGCAACCCACAGCCGTCGCCTTACCTGGAGCCTGGACTCTGCACTGGGCCTGCAGCCTCCACGCTGCTTACTCCCACTCTCCTGGACTTAACTCCACTGGGTCCTAGCGCCCGTCTGCCCAGCCGTGCTAACCTCAGTGGCTGCTCCGCTGACCCTCCCCCATCCCCCCCCAACCATGTCACACCCGCTCTTCCCCACCCACCTTACAGCCCTCTCTCCCCCCCACCCCCTGACCACCCACCACCCCTCCAACACCCACAACCCCCCCCCCACCCATCGCCCCGTCCCCAGTCTACCCACCTGCCTTCCTCTGGCCCCAACTCCCACCCCTGCCGGGTGTTCACCATCCCCCCCGACCTCCCCCTCTCCCCCACCTGAGTGGTCTGTCCTCAGCAGAGGTCTCACCTTTGTCCCCCTCCGTCCCCATCTCAATGAGTTCCGCGCCCACCATGACTTGGAGCGCTTCTACCGTCGTCTCCGCCTCACAGCGCACTTCCATGGGAAGGAGTCCTCGCCCTCTAATGATGACCCCTTTTCCCGTCTCCAACGCACCCCCTCCTCGTGGAACCCCCCTCATAAAGTCACGGCTCTGGAACTCTTCATTCAGAACTGCCGCCGCGACGTCAACCGCCTCAACTTCTCCACTCCCCTGTCTCACTCCAATCTTTCCCCCTCTGAACGCACTGCCATCGAATCACTCCGCAAAAACCCAGACTGGGTCATCAAACCAGCCGACAAGGGAGGTGCCGTGATAGTCTGGCGCGCCGATCTCTACAAAGCTGAGGCCACGCGCCAACTCTCGGACACCTCCTCCTACTTACCCTTGGACCATGACCCCACTGACGAGCACCAGGCCACCATTTCTAGCACCATCACCGACTTCATCAATTCCCACGCCCTACCTGACCAAGCCTCCAAACTCATCGTTCCCCAGCCCCGCACGGCCCGTTTTTACCTTCTCCCAAAAATCCACAAACCCGGCTCTCCCGGCAGACCCATTGTCTCTGCGTGTTCGTGCCCCACCGAACTCATCTCCACATACCTTGACTCCATCCTATCCCCCTTGGTCAAATCCCTCCCCACCTATGTTCTAGACACCTCAGACACTCTCCGCCGCCTCCACGCATTCCACTCTCTGGGCCCTCACCCCCTCATCTTCACCATGGATGTCCGGTCACTCTACACCTCCATCCCCCACCAGGATGGCCTCAGAGCCCTCCGGTTCTTCCTCGACCAGAGGAGCAACCTATACCCAGCCACTGACACTCTCCTCCGCTTAGCGGAGTTGGTCCTCACCCTCAATAACTTTACATTTGACTCCTCCCATTTCCTCCAAACACAAGGCGTAGCTATGGGCACACGCATGGGCCCCAGCTACGCCTGCCTCTTTGTCGGGCACGTTGAACAATCCTTGTTCGAGACGTACCAGGGCCCCATCCCTGACCTCTACCTCCGCTACATTGACGACTGCTTTGGTGCCACCTCCTGCACCCACACACAACTGACTGACTTCATCCACTTCACCACCAACTTCCATCCGGCACTCCAATACACCTGGACGATTTCCGACACTTCCCTACCATTCCTTGACCTCACCATCTCCATCGCAGGGGACAGACTCCTGACCGACATACATTACAAACCCACTGACTCACATGGCTATCTGGACTACACGTCTTCCCACCCTGTCCCCTGTAAAGACTCCATCCCCTACTCCCAATTCCTCCGCCTACGCCGCATCTGTTCCCAGGATGAGACATTTCATACCAGGGCATCGGAAATGTCCTCGTTCTTCAGGGAACGGGGATTCCCCTCCGCCACCATAGATGAGGCTCACACCAGGGTCTCATCCATACCCCGTAACACTGCTCTCTCTCCCCATCCCCGCACACGCAACAAGGGCAGAGTCCCTCTGGTCCTCACCTTTCACCCCACCAGCCGGCAAATACAACACATAATCCTCCGCCATTTCCGCCACCTCCAACGTGACCCCACCACTCGCCACATCTTCCCATCTCCCCCCATGTCTGCCTTCCGCAAAGACCGCTCCCTCCGCAACTCCCTCGTCAATTCTTCCCTTCCCTCCCGCACCACCCCCTCCCCGGGCACTTTCCGTTGCAACCGCAAGAAATGCAACACCTGTCCCTTCACCTCCCCCCTCGACTCCATTCAAGGTCCCAAGCAGTCGTTCCAGGTGCGACAAAGGTTCACCTGTATCTCCTCCAACCTCATCTACTGCATCCGCTGCTCTAGATGTCAGCTGATTTACATCGGTGAGACCAAGCGTAGGTTGGGCGATCGTTTCGCCGAACACCTCCGCTCAGTCCGCAATAACCTACCAAGATGGCTGCCGTGAAGAGAGAGTGAACGCTAGCGCGCTTTGGCTGCCGCTGCTCTCTTTTCACACTGTGTTTTTGATTTTCTGTTTTTGGATTGAATTCTGTTTTTAATTTGTGTCACTGTGATGTCTTTAATTACTTGTTTTATTCCGATTATATGTTTTTATTCCGATTACTATGTAAGGTGTCCTTGAGATGTATGAAAGGCGCCCATTAAATAAAATGTATTATTATTATTATTACCTGACCTCCCGGTGGCTCAGCACTTCAACTCCCCCTCCCATTCCCAATCCGACCTCTCTGTCCTGGGTCTCCTCCATTGCCAGAGTGAGCAACAGCGGAAATTGGAGGAACAGCACCTCATATTCCGTCTGGGGTCCTTGCGTCCTTATGGCATTAACATTGAATTCTCCCAATTTGGCTAGCCCGTGCTGTCTCCTCCCCTTCTTTAACCCTCTAGCTGTCTCCTCCCACCCTCCCATCCGCCCGCCCTCGGGCTCCTCCTCCTCCTCCCCTTTTCCTTCTTTCTTTCCCCACCCCCCATCAGTCTGAAGAAGGGTTTCGGCCCGAAACGTCGCCTATTTCCTTCGCTCCATAGATGCTGCTGCACCCGCTGAGTTTCCCCAGCAATTGTGTGTACCCGCCCTGCTTTTACAACAGCTCTCATGGGTTTCCAAAGCAAATATTTTAGAAAGACCAGTTTCAATATTTTATTTTAGGTCATAAGTGATAGGAACAGAATCAGGCCATTCGGCCCATCAAGTCTGCTCCACATTAATTCTGAGGCTATGACCTCTGGTCCTAGATTCTCCCATGAGTGGAAACATCCACATCCACTCTATCCCCTGGTTTAGATGGGATTCACCCTGTACTTCACAGGGAATAGCATTCAGTGCCCTCCATAATATTTGAGACAAAGACCCATCATTTATTTATTTACCTCTGTACACCACAATTTGAGATTTGTAATAGAAAGAATCACGTGTGGTTAACGTGCACATTGTTAGATTTTAATAAGGGGTATTTTTATACATTTTGGTTTCATCATGTAGAAATTACAGCAGTGTTTATACAGTTACACAGTTCCCCTATTTCAGGGCACCATAATGTTTGGGACACAGCAATGTCATGTAAATGAAATTAGTCATGTTTAGTATTTTGTTGCATATCCTTTGCATGCAATGAAGTCTGCGATTCATGGACATCACCAGTTGCTGGGTGCCTTCTCTGCCAGCCATCTTTAGCTAATGCTTGTTTTGGTGGCTAGTCCCCTTCAGTTTCCTCTTCAGCATATAAAATGCATGCTCAATTGGGTTCAGATCAGGCGATTGACTTGGCCACTCAAGAATTGATCATTTTTTAGCTTTGAAAAACTCCTTTGTTGCTTTAGCAGTATGTTTGGGATCATTGTCTTTTCTGTAGAATGAACTGCCGGCCAATGAGTTTTGAGGCATTTGTTCGAACGTGAGCAGATAGGGTGTGTCTATACACTTCAGAATTCATTATGCTACTACCATCAGCAGTTATAACCATATAACCATATAACAATTACAGCACGGAAACAGGCCATCTCGGCCCTTCTAGTCCGTGCCGAACACTTATTTTCTCCTAGTCCCATCTACCTGCACTCAGACCATAACCCTCCATTCCTTTCCCATCCATATACCTATCCAATTTATTTTTAAATGATAAAATCGAACCTGCCTCCACCACCTTCACTGGAAGCTCATTCCACACAGCTACCACTCTCTGAGTAAAGAAGTTCCCCCTCATGTTACCCCTAAACTTCTGTCCCTTAATTCTCAAGTCATGTCCTCTTGTTTGAATCTTCCCTACTCTCAGTGGGAAAAGCTTATCCACGTCAACTCTGTCTATCCCTCTCATCATTTTAAAGACCTCTATCAAGTCCCCCCTTAACCTTCTGCGCTCCAAAGAATAAAGACCTAACTTGTTCAACCTTTCTCTGTAACTTAGTTGCTGAAACCCAGGCAACATTCTAGTAAATCTCCTCTGTACTCTCTCTATTTTGTAGTCATCCATATAATTAGGCGACCAAAATTGTACACCATACTCCAGAATTGGCCTCACCAATGCCTTGTACAATTTTAACATTACATCCCAACTTCTATACTCAATGCTCTGATTTATAAAGGACAGCACACCAAAAGCTTTCTTTACCACCCTATCTACATGAGATTCCACCTTGTTGTATCATCAATGAAGATAAGTGAGCCAGTACTTTCAGCAGCCATACATGTCCAGGCCATAACACCCCCACCACCGTGTTTCACAGAAGAGGTGGTATGCTTTGGATCTTGGGGAGTTCCTTCTCTCCTCCATACTTTGCTCTTGCCATCACTGTTATAGGTAATCTTTGTCTGATCTGTCCATAAGACCTTTTTCCAGAACTGTAGTTACTCTTTTAAGTACTTCTTGGCAAACTGTAACCTGGCCATCCTATTTTTGCAGCTAACCAGTGGTTTGCATTTTGCAGTGCAGCCTCTGTATTTCTGTTCATGAAGTCTTCTGCGGACAGTGGTCATCGACAAATCCACACCCGATTCTTGAAGAGTGTTTCTGGTCTGTCGGACAGGTGTTTGGGATTTTTTTTTTATTATAGAGAGAATTCTTCTGTCATCAGCTATGGAGGACTTCCTTGGCCTGCCAAACCTTTTGCGATTAGTAAGCTCACCAGTGCTCTCTTTCTTCTTAATGATGTTCCAAACAGTTGATTTTGGTAAGCCTAAGTTTTGGCTGATGTCTCTAACAGTTTTATTCTTGTTTCTCAGTCTTAAAATGGCTTCTTTGGCTTTCATTGGCACAACTTAAGTCCTCATGTTGATAAACAGCAATAAAAGTTTCCAAAGGTGATGGAAAGACTAGGTGCTGCGAGCTCTATTACACCTGCATGAAGGTGGCAATTAAACACACCTGAGCAATTACAAACATCTGTGAAGCCATGTGTCCCAAACATAATGGTGCCCTGAAATGGGGGGACTATGTATAAACAGCTGTAATTTCGGGAGCCTCGATCGCCTCAACGAAGCAGTTTGGCTGCCTGACCATGGGAGAAGAAGCAAGAAAGAGATAAGACTTTTTTTTACCTTCCATCACAGTGAGGAGGTGCCTGGAGGAGAGCCACTGTGATGGATGTTTATGTTAAATTATGTAATTGTGTGTTTTGTTGCTTTTTTTATTGTTATGACTGCATGGTAATAACATTTCTTTCAAACTTGTTTTTGAATGACAAGTAAAGAAATTCAATTCAATTTCAATTTCAATTCGATTCTCAATTCAATTCAATTTCTACATGGTGAAACCAAAGTGTATAAAAATACCCTTTAATAAAATCTGACAATGTGCACTTCAACCACATGTGATTTGTTCTATTACAAATCTCAAATTATGGAATGCAGAGGCAAATAAATAAATATTATGGAGGGCACCGTATATTATGTGTTTGTTAGCTATAATCTTCCAAATATCTGTAGATATTGGGATGGTGCTCAAGGACTGAAGAACTGTTACGATCTTTTTCAAACAAATGTCACAAGGATAAACTGATCTACAGAACAATCAGTTTCAATTTTGCAGGTTGGGAGAAAGTCAAGAGCATTTACTTGTTTTATGTGCTGAGAAGGAAACCATGAGTTTCTTATTTGCTGCAGCTTTACAAACCTTTACAGGCCTGTCCTTGAACCAGGAGATCACAGTTCCCAGGCTCCTGTGCCTTCTCCTTGATTGTTGTATTAAGTTAAGAGATCTTGACGTAAGGAAATACAATTAAAGGCAAGTGGTTAACTAACTTGATAATGCGCGGGAGTTGCCCGGGACATGGAAACTGAAGCCGCAGAAGGTGACCCTGTCCCACTTAGGAAACCTGAACGGAAACCTCTGGAGACCTGGGGAGGGGAGAGGGTGTATATGCATTTTGAAGAGGCATGTGATAAATCTCAACAACAAACCCATTATGTCGTCTTTAAGAGGAGACACTGGAAACTGTAGATGCTGGTATCTTGACCAAAAGTATATTGCTGGGAGATCTCAGTGGGGCTACCAGAATAGTCATAGTCAAACAGAACAGAAACAGGCCCTTCAGCCCAACTAGTCCATGCCAACCAAGATGCCCCATTTATGGACCTGTACCTGTCCAAATGCCTTTTAAATGTTGTTATTATACCTGCCTCAGTGCCTCCTCTGGCAGCTCATTCCGTATATCCACCACCTTCTGTATGGAAAAGGTTGCCCCTCAGTTTCCCATTAAATCTTTCCCCTCTCACCTTAAACCCATATCCCCAGGTTTTAGATTCCACTATTGTGTAAAAGACTCTACATTTACCCTATCTATTCTCTTCATCATCTTATATAGGAGGGTTGCACGTAAGGTCATCGGGTCAAAGGGCGTGACGCACGGAGCAGCTCAATCCATCTGGAGGACATGGCAGCTTCCGACATACACTGTTAACACACAAAACTCGTACTTTCTAACCTGTTAATAACTGCTGAAATGGTCAATTTTTGCGCTATAAATAATTGTGGATGGTGACTGAGTGCTCTGAACCAAATGCTCTAGTATCTTTGCTCTGAACCCGAGCACTGAGGTGTAAGCGGCTGAAGGAGCGCATCCCTCGGGACAGCCCCCCCCCCCCAGGGTCAGCGCTGTCCGGTCACGGCCGCCCTCCGCCCACCCTCCCTATGTGCAGCCACTCTGTCACGGGCTGTGGGTCGGCAGCGCCCACAAACGGGACCGGGTTGAGCGGGGCCACGGCTCCTGGCAGCGGACACACGGGGACGAAAACCCAGAAAGGTCCCCATCAGCTGCAGCAGAGTTGGGGGCAGTTTGGTCCCTCCGCCCACCCAGAGTCACTAGCCCCCCACCGAGCACCCCGCCCCCTCCCCCACCGACCACCCGGCAACATCCCCGTTATCTGCAGCAGAGTTGGGGACAGTCTGGTCCCTCCGCCCACCCAGAGTCACTGACCGCGCTGCATCGGCACCTCACCCTCCCTCCCCCCCCCCCCCCCCCGACCTCCTCCCCCCCCCCCCCCCACCCCCCATCCCCCACCCCCGCCCTCGAGGATAGAAAGCCCGGGGTCTGCGAGTGTGGAATCAGTCACTGTGGAATCCAGATGCTGGGACAGAAGACGGGCCCGCTAAACTGGAATCCATGGTAAGTGCTTACCTGCAGTTCACCACGTGTACTCCAGGTCGTGACCCGACTGCCGTGCAACCTCCCTATACATCTATAAGATCACCCCACATTCTCCTGTGCTCCAAGGAATAAAGTAATTGCCTTCCCAACCTCTCTCAATAGAAGAAGGGTCTCGAACCGAAACGTCACCCATTCATTCTCCCCAGAGATGCCGCCTGTCCCGTTGAGTTACTCCAGCATTTTGTGTCTACCTTCGATCTAAACCAGTATCTGGAATTCTCTCCTGAAAGAACACACCCTCATATCCTAGTAAATCATCTCTGCACTCTTTCCAATTGAACAACGTCCTTCCTATAGCAGGGTGACCAAAACTGAACACTCTACTCCAAATATGGCCTCAGCAACTAGTTGTACAACTGTAACATAATATCTTAACTTCAATACTCAATGCCCTGACTGATGATGGATCGTGTAAGGGAATGGACAGGCAACATTTTGGGTCAGGAACCTTCTTCAAATTGGAATTTTTAAGGGTGTGCATTAGGAGAGAGTGCATTAAATGTAAATTGATTAAGCAACAGAAAGCAGAGAATTAGTGAACTGGTGTCTTTAAGAGTGGAGAGAAGTATGTAGTAGTATTCCCTGATGGGTGATACTGGAACCATTTATATATGTTAATGGCTTGTGCTTCGTTTTCAGAATGTAATTTTCAGATTTGCAAATATGAGAAACAATGGAAGCACTATAAACTTTGAGGATCATAAGACTTCAAAGAGATGCAGACTGGTGAAATGAGCAAATAAATGTTAGCTGAAATAGTATGGATAAATGCGAACTGTTTTGGAAGGGAGATAGCATAATTGTCAAAGTGGTATAGGAACAGAGAGATCTAGGAGATATACAGATATAAATTAATGCAAACAAGCAAGGTGTTTATGTTGTATCTATCATCATCATGTATGCTGTGCACTCTGTGAACTTCATGCATACAAGGAGTTGCATTGCATTTGGTGCATATGACAATTAATTAAGCTAAAAGAAAGGCTGAGAAAGTGGCTGAAGCATTGGGAATCCTGAGCTTTATTAATGGACGCATGGATTACAAAAAAAGAAATTAATCAACCATATTTATGAGAAGATAAACACAAAAAGTTGGAGTAAGTCAGCGGGACTAGCGGGATGCTGCCTGTCCCGCTGAGTTACTCCAGCCTTTTGTCTATCTTCGGTTTAAACCAGCATCTGCAGTTCCTTCTTACACATATTTATAAAAAATTTGTTTGGCCAAATTGAAATATCCAGTGCTGCATATCACAATTTCGAAATGATGCCGAGACCTCAGAGGGAGTGGAAACTACAGTAGATGTATTTGTATGTTGAGGGACTTCCGTTACGTCTGGCGAATTTTATGACAATTTGTTTGTTTCAGGTTCATCAATGCTAACTGTAACAATATAATTATCCAGCATTTTACAATCCTGTCTGGTAAAACATTTCAAAAATCTCAATTCACAATTTTCCATATCAGACCTGTACAGTATATAACAATGATTTATCATACTAAGCAAATGTGCAGATGCAGATGGTAGATTCTCACAACTGTATCGTATTCTACTATAAACCTCATATTCCAATTGGGTAGCTTGCAATGGTATGAATATTGAATTCTCCAATTTTAGGTAACTTCTAACATGGACAGGCGGGACAAGTGTAGAAGGGGCACTTTGGTTGGCATGGGCAATTTGGGTCGAAGGGCCCGTTTCTATGCTGTATGACTGAGGGTGCAGTAAAAGTGTCTTCACAGCACCTAGTGTAGTCAAGGATGACTGATGAAGAAGAAAATAGGAATGAAGAATAAATCTTCTCCTTTCCTAGAATCATAGCAAAGACAAAAGAAGATTGTTGTGGTTTTTCCAGACCAATAGTGTCAACCTCAGAACACGGGTGAGGTTGGTTCTCCGGTTGATATGTGATTGCTGAAATTCACACCATGCAAGTATCAGGGAAGGACCACCTAAAACAGGTAGGACAGGTTTGGAGGGATAAAGATCAAACGCAGGCAGGTGGGACTGGTGTAGCTGGGACATGTTGGCTGGTGTGGGCAAGTTGGCCCAAGTGGCCTGTTTCCACATTATCACTCTATGACTCTAACATTTATACAGATCATAAACAGCTCTTTGGACAAATTTGTCCATGACAATCAAGTTGCCAACCTGGGCTAGTCCCATTTACTTCCATTTGACCCTCATCACTCTAAACCTTTTCTATTCATGCATTTGCACAGATGTATTTCAAATGTTGTTATTGAACCTGCCTTAACTATTTCTTCTGGCACCTTGTTCCATACACCTACCACCATCTGACAAAATATTTCCTTCAAATCCCCTTTAAATCTTTCCCCTCTCACCTTAAATTTGTGCTCTCCAGTTTCTGACTCTCTGACCCTGAGATAAAGACTGACCCTTCACCTTATCTATTTATTTTTATTTTATTTAACCTTTATTTAACCAGGAGAAGTCTCATTGAGATTAAAAATCTCTTTTACAAGAGAGTCCTGGCCAAGACAGGCAGCAGCACAGTTCCACAGTTACAGACAATAATTTAAAAACAACAGAGAACATATAAATAGAGTCACAGTCAGAACATCATCAAACAAAGCATGTACAGACAGAAGAGCCCGCTTCAACATCATTAAGAAGGGATTTAAATTTGTTTATAGAAACCAGCTCCTTAAGTTTCAGTTCATTCTGCAGCTGGTTCTATGCGAAGGTAGCAGCATAACTAAATGCCCTTTTCCCCAGTTCAGTACGGACTTTAGGTACAGTTAGTAAGAACAAGTCCTCAGAGCGGAGCTGATAAGTTCCTGTGCTTTTTCGAATTACATACTTCTGCAGGTATGAAGGAAGAACACCGAGGATAGTCTTATAAATAAGGATATGCCAATGATGGAGTCTGCGGGTGGACAGGGCAAACCATCCAACTTGAGCATACAAAGTGCAGTGGTGCGTGAGGGTTTTAAAATTAGTAACAATTCTCAGTGCTCCGTGGTAGACCGTGTCCAAAGACTGTAGGCATTTTGAAGATGCATTCATATATAAAACATCACCATAGTCCAACACAGACATAAACGTTGCAGCAACAAGTCTTTTTTCGGCTTCAAAAGAAAAACAAGATTTGTTTCTAAAGTAAAAACCTAATTTTATCTTTAGTTTTTTCACAAGTTGCTGAATATGAGGTTTAAAAGAGAGAGAATCGTCAATTATAATTCCCAGATATTTATATTGAGACACAGATTCAACCACAGAGCCCTGCAAAGTGGTGATAGGAGGGAGGTCCGAGGGCTTTGATTTAGCTTTAGTGAACAGCATGAGCTTTGTCTTGTCAGCATTTAACCATATAAACAAGTTTTAAATCACACAGGTTACGTTGCACAGTGTTAAAAGCAGTTTGGAGCAGACAGAGAGCCTGATTTGGGGTAGACGCAGAGCAATATATCACTGTGTCGTCAGCATAAAAGTGAAAATTTGCGTTCGGAGCTTTATGATCTAGACTATTAATATAAATAGTAAATAATAAAGGTCCTAGAACCGATCCCTGTGGCACACCCTTGGATACATTAAGAGAGCTAGAAGTAATACCTTCTGCTCGCACACACCGGGATCTGCCTGATAGATAGACAGCTTGATCAGACAAACCGATGCTGCATAGTTTTGTAACAATAAGGCATGATCCACAGTATCGAAAGCCTTTGATAGGTCAACGAAAAGGGCTGCACAGTGTTGCTTATTGTCTAAAAATTCAATAAAATCATTTACTACTTTTAAAGCAGCTGTTGACGTACTATATTTTTTCCTAAAACCAGATTGAAATTCAGACAAAATACTGTTAGTTGATAAAAAGTCCTTCAGTTGTTGGTTTACAATGGATTCCAGCACCTTAATTAAAACAGACAGTTTGGAGATGGGCCTATAGTTGTTTAGCACAGTGGGGTCCCCCCCTTTTAACAGTGGGAGAACAAAGGCAGATTTCCAAATAAGGGGAATTTCGTTTGTCTCCAGGGATAGATTAAAAAAACAAGTCAGAGGCAATGCAATAAAATCAGCAGCTAACTTTAAGAAGTAAGGCTCAAGGTTGTCTGGACCTGCCGATTTTTTTGTGTCTAAACATCTCAGGGCCTTATGCACCTCTGAAAGTGTAACAGCGTCAAAAGTAAAGGCTTGTCCCTCAAAAAAACAACTACTATCAGAGCAAGCAGAGGAGCCTTGAGCTGTGTTTTGAGAGTTGAAAAGTGAACCAGAGGCAATGAAATGCTCATTAAAACAACCAAGCATGTCAGCCTTTTCATAAATTTGGGTAGAGTCTTTGACAATGCATGGAGGTAGCTCAATAACATTTTTATTTCCAGTTATTGATTTAATGGTTTTCCAGAATTTCAACGGATTGTTTAGGTTATTTGAAGTTTCAGTAAGGAAATTATCAGCTTTGGCTTTTCTAATTGCAACTGTGCTTGCATTTCGCAGCTGCCTAAAGACCAGTCTGATCCAAGACCAGTACTCCTGGCTTTAGACCATGCCACATTCCGCTCATGGAGTAAAATGGATAACTCTGACGTGAACCATGCATTATCCCTGCCCCTTATTCTATACTTCCTAAAAGGAGGGTGCTTGTTAACAATTTCAATAAAACCATCATAAAAGAATTTCCAGTCATTTTCAACATCAGGAATGACATTAATTTTCTCGCAGCCAAAGAGAAACAGGTCATGAAAAAATGCTTGCTCCACAAAATGTTTCATGTCCCGCTTTTTGATGACACGCGGTTTGGTTTTAGAAACTTTTGTACAGTGGTCACTGATGTCATTTGCAAAAACAGAAGCAGCAGAATATTTATGAGGAACATTAGTTAAGATAAGATCAATTAACGAAGATCTATGTCCCACATAACCTCAGTAAGGCCACCTCTCTGCCCCAGCCTATCTCGTCTTTCCTTATGACTCAAGCCCTCCAGTCACGGTATCATCCTTGTGAATCTTTATGCACCCCTTTCAGCTCAATGGATGGATATCGAATAATGATGAGACATGGAGTCATAGTCCCTTTGGCCCAACTTGTCCACACCGGCCAACATGTCCCAGCTACACCAGTCCCACCTGCCTGCATTAGGTCCATATCCCTCCAAACCTGTCCTATCCATGCACCTGTCTAACTGTTTCTTAAACGTTGGGATAGTCCCTGCCTAAACTACCTCCTCTGGCAATCTCCGCTTGATCCATATACCCACCACCCTTTGTGTGAAAAAGGTACCCCTCAGATTCCTATTAAATCTTTTCCCCGTCACTTTAAAACTATGTCCTCTAGTTCTCGATTCACCTACTCTGGGCAAGAGACTGTGAATCCACCCGATCTATTCCTCTCATAATCTTATACATCTCAATAAGATCACTCCTCATCCTCCTGCACTCCAAGGAATAGAGCCACTCAACTTCTCCCTATAGGTTAGACCCTCTAGTTTTCGCAACATCCTCTATAAATCTTCTCTGTACCTTTTCCAGCTTGATAATATATTTCCTATAAGACGGTGCCCAGAACTGAACATAATACTCTAAATGCGGCTTCACCGACGTCTTATACAACTACAACATGATCTCCCAACGTCTATACTCAATACTCTGGCTGATGAAGGCCAATGTGCCAAAAGCCTTTTAGACTACCCGATCTACCTGTGACTCCACCTTCAAGGAACCATGCACCTGCACTCCTAGATCCCTCTGCTCTACATCGTTACCCAGAGCCCTACCCTTCACTGTGTAGGGCCTGCCGTGTTATACTTCTCAAAATGCAACCCCTCATATTTCTCTGAATAAAATTCCATCAACCATTCCTCATCCCACTTGGCCAATCGATCCAGATCCTGCTGCAATTTTTCACAACCATCTTCACCATCTGCAAAACCACCCACTTTTGTATCATCTGCGAACATACTAATCTTGCCGTGTATGTTCTCATCCAAATCATTGATATAGAATAGATGACAAATAGTAACGGGCCCAGCACCAAACCATGATGCACTCCAGTCCGAGAAGCAACCTTCCACCATCACCCTCTGCTTCCTTCCATGAAGCTAATTTCCAAGATGGCTGCAAGCAGCTGCGGCTCGCTAGCAGTCAGTTTGTTTTTTCTTTTTTTTGTTGTTCTTTTGTCCTGTTTTAGTTAATTTTTGGTTTATTAGGTTGTGTATGTGTGTGGGTGGGGGGGGGGGGGGGGAGAAACGTGTTTTTGGTCTCTTCCTTCGGGGGGGATGCGACTTCTCTTGTCGTATCCCCCGCCTCCATCTCCGCCTGCGTCGAGGCCTAATAGCGGAGCTGGCGATCTCGGAGCTGTGGCGTTCCAGCGGCAGTGGCGACCCGACCTCGGTGCTCTGGCGTTCCGGCGGCAGCGGCGACCCGACCTCGGAGCTGTGGCGTTCCGGCGGTATCGGCGGCCCGATCTCGGAGCTGTGGCGTTCCGGCGGCAGCGGCGGCCCGACCTCGGAGGATCGGTGGACGACATCATCGGGAGCTCGCAGGTCACAGGTTGGTGACCTGTTTTTCCGGAGCTCCCGAAAACAACGCTGGACTGGACGGCGGCAGCTTCGACTGCCCCGGGCCGCGGAGTTTGAACCGGCCAGTTCGCGGTGCTTGGATTCAGCCGCGGGACTGACATACCATCGCCCGGCGGGGTCACATCATCCGAAGTCTGGATCGCCTCGGCGCAGAGGGAGAATAAGGAGGGAAGAGACAAAGACTTTAAGATTTTTGCCTTCCATCACAGTGAGGAGGTGCCTGGTGAACTCACTGTGGTTGATGTTAATTTGTGTTTATTGTGTGTTTTTGTCATTTTTATTATATGTATGTATTATATGTCATTTTTATTATATGTATGACTGCAAGGCAACAAAATTTCGTTCAGACCAAAAGGTCTGAATGACAATAAAGGCTACTTTGACTTTTTTATCCATTCAGCCATCTATCCTTGGAGATGGAGTACTGAAAGTAGATTGAAAATCTAGTAACATGATGCCAAGACAACAACCTCTTCCGCAATGTCAGCACGACAGGGAAGATAGTGATTGACTTTAGGATGCAAAGCAGTACACACACCCCAGTCTACATTGTTGGCACCAAAGTAAAGATGGTCAAAAGCTTCACGCACCTAGGAATAAATATCACCAGCAATTTGTCCTACACATTGAAATTTATGGGCAAGAAAGCACAGCAACGCCTCTGCTTCCTTAGAAGGCTGAGGAATTTCAGCATATCCCAACACCGCTCATCAACTTCTACAGACGCGCCATAGAAAGCATCTTATTGTGATGCATCACAGCACTGTTTGGGAACAGATCCATCAAAGACCACAAGAAACCGCAGAGAGTTGTGGACGTAGGCCAGACCATCACACAAACCAACCCCCCCCACCCTTCCAACGACTTAATCTACATTTCACGCTGCCTCAGCAGGGCCACCAGCATAATCAAGGACCAGTCTCACCTCGGTCATTCCCTCATCTCCCCTCTCCCATCGGGCAGAAGGTACAGAAATTTGAAAACACATATTTCCAGATTAATGAAAAGTTACTTCACAACTGTTATCAGGCAACAGAACTGTCCCCTCAAAGAATGCGGTCCTGGCCTCCCATCTACCTCATTGGAGACCTCTGAACTATCTTTAATTAGACTTTAATCGGACTTCAGTGTTATATCTTAGACTAAATGTTGAACCTTCAACCTTTATCTGTGCACTGTAGATGGTTTGATTGTTTTCATGTTTAGTCGTTTCTTTGAAATGGCTAGCACGCATACATATAGTACAAGATTTTTCCATCCCGGGAAAAAGATTCTGACTATCTACCCTATCTATGCCTCTCATAATTTTATATCAGGTGGCCCCGAAACCTCTGGTATTCCAGACAAAACAATCCAAGTCCAACCTCTCCCTGTAGCCAATACCTCTTAATCCAGCATCAGTCTGGTGAACCTTCTCATGTCTAAAGTTTCCACATCCTTCCTGTAATGGGGCGATCAGACTGCATCCAATACTCCAATGTAGCCGAACCAAAGTCCTATGAAAGGGCCATCATGACTTCCTGATCTGAAAGCAAGCATACCTTATGCCTTCTTTACCACTCCATCTAAGAAGTAAAGTTCCTGGGGATTGGAGGATAGCTAATGTTATCCCACTTTTCAAGAAACGAGCGAGAGAGAAAATGGGGAATTACAGACCAGTTAGCCTGACTTCGGTGGTGGGAAAGATGCTGGAGTCAATTATTAAAGAGGTAATAATGGGGAATTTGGATAGCAGTAAAAGGATTAGTCCAAGTCAGCATGGATTTATGAAAGGAAAATCGTGCTTGACTAATCTTCTGGAATTTTTTGAGGATGTGACAAGTAAAATGGATGAAGGGGATGTAGTGTATTTCAGAAAGCCTTTGATAAGGTCTCGCACGGGAGACTGGTGACTAAAATTAGAGCACATGGTATTGGGGGTAGCGTGTTGACGTGGATAGAAAATTGGTTGGCACACAGGAAGTAAAGAGGTTTAGGGGTAACATGAGGGGGAACTTCTTTACTCAGAGAGTGGTAGCTGTGTGGAATGAGCTTCCAGTGAAGGTGGTGGAGGCAGGTTCGTTTTTATCATTTAAAAATAAATTGGATAGTTATATGGATGGGAAAGGAATGGAGGGTTATGGTCTGAGCGCAGGTATATGGGACTAGGGGAGATTATGTGTTCGGCACGGACTAGAAGGGTCGAGATGGCCTGTTTCCGTGCTGTAATTGTTATATGGTTTATATGGTTATAAAGAGTAGGAGTGAACGGGTCCTTTTCAGAATGGCAGGCAGTGGTGAGTGGAGTGCCGCAAGGCCGCAACTGTTTATCATATATATTAATGACTTGGAAGAGGGAATTAGGAGCAACTCTAGCAAGTTTGCGGATTACACAAAGCTGGGTGGCAGTGTGAAATGTGAAGAGGATGTTAGGAGGTTGCAGGGTGACCTGGACAGGTTGAGTGAGTGGGCAGATGCGTAGCAGGTGCAGTATAATATAGATAGATGTGAGGTTATCCACTTTGGTGGCAAAAACAAAGGGGAAGATTATGATCTCAATGGGTTTAAGAAGGAACTGCAGATGCTGGAAAATCGAAGGTAGACAAAAGTGCTGGGGAAACTCAGTGGGTGCAGCAGCATCTATGCTCCATAGATGCTGCTGCACCCGCTGAGTTTCTCCAGCACTTTTGTCTATTATCTCAATGGGGTTAGGTTAGGTAAGGGGGAGGTACAACGAGACCTGGGTGTCCTTGTCAGGGGTCTCGCTTAACTTTTTTTCCCTGTTGCAGCCGGGCAACCTTGGCAGCTTTTTAGGTTGCCAAATGACAGTTTAGGTGGTCCTTTAAGACGGCTTGCATGCTCGGACGAAGTGCGTAGTTACCAGTCGGAATTATGGTCAATGAAGCATTCACATATTATTTCTGCTTCAAATAAGTCACAAACTAAACATATTCACCAATCAAGACATGATATATACCACAATGACATGCAGCAAAATTATAATACAGTATCTCATCTCTTTTTACACATTGCAATAAATGCAATTTCTATTATTTCTTTCCACTTCCAAACAAAAATCTAGTTGGATTATTCAGCGTATGATCAACCTCGGTGAGACCAATTGCAGGCTTGGCGATCGCTTTGCACAACACCTCCACTCAGTTCGCAATAACCAACCTGATCTCCCGGTGGCTCAACACTTCAACTCCCCCTCCCATTCCGAATCCGACCTTTCTGTCCTGGGCCTCCTCCACGGCCAGAGTGAGGCCCACCGCAAATTGGAGGATCAGCACCTTATATTTCGCTTGGGTAGTTTTCACCCCAGCAGTATGAACATTGGCTTCTCCAATTTCAGGTAGTCGTTGCTTTCTCACTCCTTCCCCTCCCATTCCCAGCTTTCCCACAGCCTACTGCCTCCGCCTCTTCCTTTCTTTTCCCCCACCCCCCCGACATCAGTCTGAAGAAGGGTCTTGACCCGAAACCTCGCCTATTTCCTTCGCTCCATAGATGCTGCCTCACCCGCTGAGTTTCTCCAGCATTTTTGTCTACCCATTCACACAAGTTCTGTTATCCCACTTTCCTCACACACTCCCTACACATTAGGGGCAATTTTACAGAGACAAGTTATATTGTTATTAACCTACAAAGCCAATGGGATGTGGGAGGAAACCCACACGCTTGCAGGGAGAATGTGCAAATTCAACACAGACAGTGCCCGAGGACAGGATCGAACACAGATCTCTGGTGTGTGAGGCAGCGTCCACCAGCTGTGCCATTATATTTTATTTTCCAACACACAAAAAAAAATACGTTGATAACTTTGGTTACTAAAAAAAAGAAACTATCCATTTTCAGTCTTAAATCTCTTAGTGAACAAGGTCCCCCTTTACAGCTACTGTATGTTTTAATTCAATTCAAGACTATGGGGCAGCACATTGGCCATAAAGTTGCTGCTTAAAATTGCCAGAGGCCTGGAATTGATCCTGAATATGGGTGCTGTCTGTATGGCATTTGCTCATTTTCCCTTTGATCGCATGGGTTTTCTGCGGGTGCTCATTTCCTTCCACATTCCAAAGTTGTGCAGGAACATTTTTCAGACCAAACCCATCACGTAATATTTTCCTTTTGTCCTGACATTCTGTCTGACCTGTTGAGTTACTCCAGCTTTTTGTGTCTATCTTCATTTTAAACCAGCATCTGCAGTTCCTTCCTACCCACACGATACTATACGATAGAACTTTATTAATCCCAGGAGGTAAATTATATATATAATTTACCTCCTGGGATTAATAAAGTTCTATCGTAGCGAAGTATATATATATAGTTATATATTCATATATAAATATACACTGTTTTGTTTTCTCGTTTATAACATTGTTTACATAGTACTATGTTTACATATTCTGTTGTGCTGTTGCAAGTAAGGATTTCATTGTTCTAACTGGGACGTGAGAGAATAAAACACTCTTGACTCTTGACTTACGTCGCTAAGGTGTGGGATAGAACTAGTGTACAGGTGATCGGTGGTCGGCGTGGACTCGGTGGGCCGAAGGGCCTGTTTCTTTAAATTAAACTCAAAACACTAAAACCAGAGGAAATGTAAAGAAGGGTCTCTACCCTAAACGCCACCCAATTTCTTCTATCCAGAGATGCTGGCTGCTTCCTGGAGTTCCCCCGCATAATTAAAGCATGGAATAGTCTTCACCCTACCATAGTTACCCAACCAGATGCAACTAAATTTAAGGTAACTCTTTTTTCCCCAAGAACCCTTTTTTGCTTAAGTCCAAGTCAAGAGAGTTTTATTGTCCTGTGTCCCGGATAGGACAATGAAATTCTTGCTTGCTGCAGCACAACAGAAAATGTAAACATAATACAGAACAGGAGATAAAAGTTCAGTGTGTCTATATACCATATATATATATATACACACAATACCAAGACCATATATACACCATAATACACAAGATCATATATATATATATATTACAGCACGGAAACAGGCCATCTCAACCCTTCTAGTCCGTGCCGAACACGTATTCTCCCCTAGTCCCATATACATGCGCTCAGACCATAACCCTCCATTTCTTTCCCGTCCATATAACTATCCAATTTATTTTTAAATGATAAAAACGAACCTGCCTCCACCACCTTCACTGGAAGCTCATTCCACACAGCCACCACTCTCTGAGTAAAGAAGTTCCCCCTCATGTTACGCCTAAACTTCTGTCCCTTAATTCTCAAGTCATGTCCCCTTGTTTGAATCTTCCCTACTCTCAGTGGGAAAAGCTTATCCACGTCAACTCTGTCTATCCCTCTCATCATTTTAAAGACCTCTATCAATGTCCCCCTTAACCTTCTGCGCTCCAAAGAATAAAGCCCTAACTTGTTCAACCTTTCTCTGTAACTTAGTTGCTGAAACCCAGGCAACATTCTAGTAAATCTCCTCTGTACTCTCTCTATTTTGTTGACATCCTTCCTATAATTAGGCGACCAAAATTGTACACCATACTCCAGAATTGGCCTCACCAATGCCTTGTACAATTTTAACATTACATCCCAACTTCTATACTGAAAGCTCTGATTTATAAAGGCCAGCACACCAAAAGCTTTCTTTACCACCCTATCTACATGAGATATATATATATAAACACACAATAAATCAACAGATAATGTGCAATAGACTATTATTTTTCAGAGTTTGGAGTTTGGTGGTGGTGGGTTAAATTCTATTTGGAATATTTTTGGAGGAACAGGAAACCAGAAGCAAGAGTTACTCCAGGGAGTTACTCCAGCTCCAGGAAGTGATTCTGCGTTGGTTTTCAGTGGTCGCAGCGACCAGACGGCTGATGATGCGCTGGCCGTGGTTATGCACATGTGCAGGGGAAAGGATGTGCTGGCCATAGCAGTGCGAATGTGCAAGGCGGCCTGCCGTGCCGGCGGATGAGGAGCGGACGGAGAGCGGAGACCCGGCGGCCCGAGAAGGAGAGTGACAGAGAGATAGAGAGGGGGGCCGCTCAGAGTTGCTTGCCAAGCCGGGCAAAATGGGACGGCTGTTAGGTTGCCCGACGGCACTTTAGGTCGCCATTGGCAACCGGGCAACCGTTAATTTCGAGCCCTGCTTGTACACCAGTCACTGAAAGTTGGCGTGCAGGTACAACAGCCAGTGAAGAATGGAATGTTGGCCTTCATAACAAGAGGACTTCAGTATAGGAGTAAAGAGGTTCTTCTGCAGTTGTTTAGGGCTCTGGTAAGACCACATCTGGAGTATTGTGTACAGTTTTGGTCTAATTTGAGGAAGGACATCCTTGTGATTGAGGCAGTGCAGCGTAGGTTCACGAGATTGATCGGGATGGCGGGACTGTCATATGAGGAAAGATTGAAAAGACTAGGCTTGTATTCACTGGAGTTTAGAAGGATGAGGGGGATCTTATAGAAACATATAAAATTATAAAAGGACTGGACAAGCTAGATGCAGGAAAAATGTTCCCAATGCTGGGCGAGTCCAGAACCAGGGGCCACAGTCTTAGAATAAAGGGGAGGCCATTTAAGACTGAGGTGAGAAAAAAAAATTTCACCCAGAGAGTTGTGAATTTGTGGAATCACTGGATGGATTTAAGAAATAATAATAATAATAATAAAGTTTATTTATGGGCGCCTTTCAAGAGTCTCAAGGACACCTTACAAAAATTTAGCAGGTAGTGGAAAAACATGTAAGGGGAATGAAATAAATAGTAGAGACATGACTAGTACACAAATTAAAGATAGAATTCAATTCAAAACACAATATGAGGCAATTCATGCACAGATGAAAAGGGAGGGGGACGTGGGGCTAAGGATAGGCAGAGGTGAAGAGATGGGTCTTGAGGCGGGACTGGAAGATGGTGAGGGACACGGAATTGCGGATCAGTTGGGGGAGGGAGTTCCAGAGGCTGGGAGCTGCCCTGGAGAAGGCTTTGTCCCCAAAACTGCGGAGGTTGGACTTGTGGATGGAGAGGAGACCGGCTGATGTGGATCTGAGGGACCGTGAGGGTTGGTAGGGGGAGAGGAGGTCAGTGAGATATGGGGGGGGCAGATGATGGAGGGCTTTGTAGGTGAGGACCAGGATTTTACTTCGGAGTCACGTGAGTGACTACGTGAAGAACCCGCTCAGTGCGCAGGCGCGGCATTACGCCAGCAGTGCAACAGCGGCAGCGGGAGTTATGCGCTCCCGCAACAGAGAAACGGACGGTCGGGTGAGTATCCTGAGGTCGGGTTTCTTTTACAGGGGAGCCCCTTTTTCTGCTTGTGTTTTACAGGCAGAGAAAAAGGCTCTGGAACAAAACTGTCCCCCGTTCGAGGAGGAACGTTTCCCGTCGGGGGGAAGGGGGGCAGCAACAGGCGGTAGGAGCGACCCGGTGTTCCGCAATTCCCCGACACCGTGCCGAGGCCAGCCCGATAGAGGGCTGGATGTATAGCCACCCGAAGAGGCATCCGGCAGGTGTTCCCGATTTGGGACGGGACGTCTCTCCACCCGCACGGGGGGTGAGAGAGCCGCCTGAGCTGCTGGAGCGGCTCTCGGAGCAGGTGCCTGCGAGACGCGCTGCTTGAGGGGCGCTCTCGCTTCTACAAGGCACAAAAGCTCTAGAAGAAGGCGGTTGGAACAATTACCGGGCGTTCCGCTATCCCCACGCCGCGCCGAAGCCAGTCCCGCTAGTGCCTGAGCTGCGGGCTGGAAGTTCAGCCATCCGAAGAGGCATCCGGCTGGTGGCTTCCGACTAGTCGGAGGGGACGTCTCTCCACCCGCATGGGAGAGAGACAGCCGCCTGAGCCGCTGGAGCGGCTCCTGGAGCAGGAGCTCCTGCGAGACACGCTACGTGAGGGGCAGTCTCGCTGGAGGGTTCAGGCATACCCTCCACAGTGCCTAGGCACTGCCCATCGCTTCCTCCTTAGTGTGGTTAGCTTTGGGGTGACCAGTGGCTGGGCTGGTCATGAAGAGGGGTCACTGGCTGAACAATATCGGGAGTATGCTTGAGGTACAGGATCAGGAAGAGCTGCTGGGTGTGGCCGCTATGTGGCTCCACCACTAGCGAGATGGCTTTTCAGTCTCAACTGATGGCCAGCTTACTACCTGTCTTTTCCAAAAAACCTCTCCAAGACAGGTAGCCATGAGGCGTTGGTTTTATCACGCCTCCCCTAAATTGCATTTACTCAAAGTGCCCGCCATTATTGGGGGATACATTGAGCAGCGCATTTAACCTAAATATTTTAAAAATGCATTTGGTACCTTGACGTCGGCTATCATGTCCACCTGCTCATTCCAGAAGGGCAGGGTAGTATGGCAAAACACCTGACCCTACTGTTCAACGGTATACCTCATAACTTCTGAAATGAACTCACAAATCTGCCCTCAATCTATGAAATTAACAGGACTATGAGAACGCCGACCTCACAAGCACAGATCCTGCTACCTGGCACTTACCAAACCAGTCCTAAAAAACTGGACGAAGTGTTCAAACTATTCGGCACAAGAGGGCAGAGTCTGGAATGAGCACCACACTAAACCAGACAGCAGTACCTCTACGTGTCCACCAGGGGCGTCTACCTCATGGTACTGGTGAAAGCTCGGGGCCTGCATGCCAAACCCGTAGCATTTTAGGCCACGGCCCAGAGCAGGCCCCAGGGGAAAATGCGCCACCCCCCAACAAACATCGTCCCTACAAGAACAAGGAACCAGAAACCGAAGAAAACAACAATGAAGACAGATAAGTATGGTTCCTACCACCACATAAAGGTTAAGGGTTGTACTAACAAGGGGTGGATGAATCACCCCTGGTTAGGAAGCTATCACTCTTGGTAGTTATATACCAAAAAATAAATACAAGGGGAATAGAATTAATATCTTGCCACCAATTCAGCAAGCACCCCAAGTGGTCTACCCTCCCACGATGGTGAATGTCGCACCATCGTTGATAAACCACTTGAGTATTTCACCAGGTATACCCATTCATGGGATTTGTAACTACTACCATGGATCCAAGGATACTTTATGGTAGACATCGACCTTGAAGATGCACACTATTCAGTACCTTCTCATATAAGTTTCGGATATACCGCAATTACCTGGATGGAGTAACCATGATGAGCGTTGCGGCATTTAAGTCAAAGTTATCCAGAATCAACTAGCCCTGACACTTAGAAACATTCCGTCATGGCATGTCTATATATTAACGACAAACTATCCTTGGATACAGCTTTAGCTGCATCGCTTCTCGGCCTTTTGGCTAAGATCAAGTGTAGTATCTGTTCTTATCAGTTTAATAATCTGATACGTCCCTTATCTAGGGACCATATATTAAATTGAATTTTGGAACAGGGAGATGGAATAGGGGCTTGCTCCGTCCACTCCACGCATCGAACCAGTATTGCAGTGCCTCTGGGAACGGTGCACAAAATATATATCCAGATATTTACGTTGACCATCCACAACGTTGTTATCTGGTATTCATTAAGACTATCAGTCATGGTGCATTAACCACCAATCAACTACGTGGCAAAGTAATTGGGATATAGCAGCATTACCAGCTACTGAACTTTGTACCTTTCCTATGAGCTGAGATACTAGTGTTCAAAACTATCTCCATACCTGTAATATGGGGGCAAATGGATTAATCTGTAGTGTTATCATGGAATTTATCGGCAGGAAGGATTATGGTTGTACACTTCCACCTGTTTTGAGTAACATCTTATGTGTCCTGATGTGTTACTGAGCTTGTAATACTTAATGCCAATATGAATTGACTTAAACATATTATATATTAACTTACTTAATTCTAGTGAAGCATTTGCTCAGTAATCCACCAAATTTGCATGTTCGTTTATAAGATAACAACATCAGTGGTGGCATATACCAAACCATTTGGGCGGAGAACATCGATATTAGGTGACAATTTATTAACAATTGCAAACCGTATGTCGTCAAACATGTTTGACCATCAGTAACTCACCTATCAGGTGAGCTAAATACTGTAAACATACATTTAAACCAAAAATATTTGCTGAAATCACTAAGCAATATGGACACCAGATATCGATTCCTTATATCCAATTAAATCACCACGTACTAACTTACGTCACATGAAACCAATCTCAAGGCAGCGGCAATGGAGACATTCCCGCGTATTGAGGGGTGAGGGGAACCTAATCTCTATGTTTTCCTTTCCTTCTACCTCTTCAATAGGTACTACGGCTTCATCAGTCGGGTACTACGCAAATTACAGTGGACCAAGTCCACAAGCATGGTTCCCAGTGATCCTCGACATGGTCATTAAAAGAATTGCAGAATTGGGAAGACCATTGCTGTGCTTGGATCAGCAGCACTGTCAACCTGATGACAGTATTCCGTCACATATCCTAGGGAACATACCTGAGGAGCATCAAGAAATGGTACACTGTTTTCCAAAACAGGAATTACACATTCAACTATAACAAAAAACTGTACTGGAGCTCCTGGCAGGTCTTCACCACAATGAAGGACATGTTCTGTCAGCCTACTCAACTTGGGTACCGCTCACTGGTGATCAGATACAGGAGAGGTATATCAATCCATTCCCCAGAAATAGGTACACCCAAATTGGGATGTCAGTGAAATCCTGACATACCTTAGGGGATGATCACCAGCCAGGTCACTCACCCTGGAACAGCCTACCCTGAAGATGGACATGCTGGTGGCCTTACATCAACACAAAGAGCCAGCTCTCCCATCTACTGCGATGGGACAACATGGTTATAACACCAGATAGTGTCACATGCCCATTCAAGGGTTGGCCAAACAGAACAGACCAGGAACATCAGGTCCAGTCATGAAATTCCGGGCATACCCACCTGAACCACGTTTTATGTGTCATGACCCACTTAGAGATCGACACAATAAGGAATACCGAGGGAGAGGAAAAGGCCTTATGGGTCAGCCACAGGAAACTTCATGGTCGGGTGACGAGCTAAACTATCTCTAGTGGCTCAAGCAGGTACTGGGAGTTGCTGGAGTAAATACTAACGTGTATAAAATCTTATTCCACCAGGACAGCTTCCACGTCAGTAACTAAGAGGATGGACGAGCCTATGGACCACATCCTGGCTACTGCAGGGTGGTCTAGGGAGTATACGTTCCAAACTTTTATAACAAACCACTGACAGAACCTGTATCGTTTGCAGAAAAAGAATCTGCAAAAAATATATAATTTAAGCCCGGGGGAGCAATTGGTCTTGTTGTTGTTAATAACACCATTATTGTTTTTACAAACAGATTCATGGTTGATTACGATAACATACTTCCTCCCTCGAATGACTTCGGCAGCGAGTGAAGTATGAACTGTTACACGGTTTGAAATCACAGAGCTTTGAAGTCTTCACGTAGTCACTCACGTGACTCCGAAGTCATTGTTATATGGTTATATGGTTATATGAAGTAAAATAGTAAGATTAAACGAGAACTTACCAGTTTGAAGTTTGATCTGTATTTTATGAGGAGTTACGATGAGGGATTATGTGCCCTCCGCTCCCACCCTCATTATATGGATCAAACTAATAAATTGATGTCTCCTTATCTTTACTATGTTTACTTCAAATAACTGTGTCTATCTGTGATTCCACACCGCTGCTTGGAAGTATGCCGCGCCTGCGCACTGAGCGGGTTCTTCACGTAATCCCTCATCGTAACTCCTCATAAAATACAGATCAAACTTCAAACTGGTAAGTTCTCGTTTAATCTTACTATTTTGTAAGTGATCCGGTGGGAGATGGGAAGCCAGTGAAGTTGTTTGAGGACTGGAGTGATGTGATGCCAAGATTTGGTGTGGGTGATGAGTCGGGCGGCTGCGTTCTGGACCAGTTGGAGTCGGTTGATGTAGGTGGAGCTGATGCCAAGGAGAAGTGAGTTGCAATAGTCCAGTCGGGAGGAGATGAAGGCATGGATGAGTCTTTCAGCAGCGGGAGGTGTGAGAGAGGGTCTGAGTTTAGCGATGTTGCGGAGATGAAAGAAGGAGGTTTTAATGACTATGTGAGGCTCAAGGGAGAGGGTGGAATCAAAGATCACGCCAAGGTTGCGGGCCTGGGGAGATGGGGAGACAGTGGTGCCGTCGATGGTGAGAGTGGGGTTATTTATATA